>NC_142794.1:26198946-26318946 GCF_049724085.1 Artemia sp. Qi Xiang Cuo | reverse complement strand
AATGTTCCTTTAGTACCTACGCAATTAGACTAAAAATGAAGATATTTATGCAGAGTTTCAACTAGCTATGTCTAAGATTGCTAAACACAAGCTATTTACTTGAGAAAACACACAAAATCAGAAAAAATGAACAATGTTACTTTACTACCCACGCAATTAGACTAAAAATGAAGATATCTATGTAGAGTTTCAACGATCTATGGCTAAGTTTGATAATGACAATCTATTTTCTCTCGAAAACACTCACAATCAGAAACAATGTTCAATTTTCCTTTAGTACATACACAATTATGCTAAAAATGAAGATATATATGAAGTGTTTCAACTATCTATGTCTAATTTTGCTAAAGACAAGCTATTTTCTTGTGAAAACACACAAAATCAGAAAAAATTATCAATGTTCCTTTAGTACCTACGCAATTAGACTAAAAATGAAGATATCTATGCAGAGTTTCAACTAGCTATGGCTAAGTTTGCTAAAGACAAGATATTTTCTTGCGAAAACACACAAAATCAGAAAAAATGTTCAATGTTCCTTTAGTACATACACAATTAGACTAAAAATGAAGATATTTATGCAGAGTTTCAACTAGCTATGGCTAAGTTTGCTAAATACAATCTATTTTCTTGCTAATACACACAAACTCATAAAAAATGTTCAATTTTCCTTTAGTACCTAAGCAATTCTGATTAAATAAAGATATTTATGCAGAGTTTCAACTATCTATGGCTAAGTTTGCTAAAGACAAGCTATTTTCTTGCGAAAACACACAAAATCAGAAAAAAAAATGTTCAATGCTAATCTAGTACATATGCAATTATGCTGAAATGAAGATATATATGCAGAGTTTCAACTAGCTATGGCTAAGTTTGCTAAAGACAAGCTATTTTCTTGCGAAAACACACAAAATCAGAAAAAATATTGTTAGGTTAGATTAAGTTAGATTAGGTTAGGTTAGCCTACGTACGCGCGCATATAGGTTAGGTTAGGTTGGATTATGTTAGGTTAGGTTAAGTTAGGTTAAGTTAGGTTAGGTTAAGTTAGGTTAGAATAGGTTAGATTAAGTTAGGTTAGGCTAAGTTAGGTTAGGCTAGGTTAGCCTACGTACGCAGCGTACGTAGGCTAACCTAGCCTAACCTAACTTAGCCTAACCAAACTTAATCTAACCTATTCTAACATAACTTAACCTAACCTAACTTAATCTAACCTAACCTAACTTAACCTAACCTAACATAATCCAACCTAACCTAACCTCTATGCGCGCGTACGTAGGCTAACATAACCAAATCTAACTTAATCTAACCTAACAATATTTTTTCTGATTTTGTGTGTTTTCATAAGAAAATCCATAGTTAGTTGAAATTCTGTATAAATATATTCATTTCAGCCTAATTTAGTAGGTACTAGAGGAATATTGAAAATTTTTTTTTCTGAGGTTTTTTGTTTTCGCAAGAAAATAGATTGTCTTTAGTAAACTAAGCCATAGCTAGTTGAAACTCTGCATAAATATCTTCATTTAAGCCTAATTGTGTAGGTACTAAAGGAACATTGAACATTTTTTCTGATTTTGTGTGTTTTCGCAAGAAAATAGCTTGTCTTTAGTAAACTTAGCCATAGATAGTTGAAACTCTGCATAAATATCTACATTTTTAGTCTAATTGCGTAGGTACTAAAGGAACATTGAACATTTTTTCTGATTTTGTGTGTTTTCGCAAGAAAATAGCTTGTATTTAGCAAACTTAGCCATAGATAGTTGAAACTCTGCATAGATATCTTCATTTTTAGTCTAAATGTGAAGGTATTAATGGAACATTGATCATTTTTTCTGATTTTGTGTGTTTTCGCAAGAAAATAGCTTGTCTTTAACAAACTTAGCCATATCGAGTATAAACTCTTCATACATAAAATCATTTATAGCCTTAATGCTTAGGTACTAGAGGAAAATTTAAAAATTTTTCTGATTTTGCGTGTTTTCTCAAGAAAATAGCTTGTCTTTAACAAACTTAGACATAGCTAGTTGAAACTCTGCATAGATATTTTCATTTTTAGTCTAATTGAGAATGTAATAAAGGAACATTGATCATTTTTTCTGATTTTGTGTGTTTTCACAAGAAAATCCATAGCTAGTTGAAACTCTGCATATATATCTTCATTTTTAGTATAATTGCGTAGGTACTAAAGGAACATTGATCATTTTTTCTGATTTTTTGTTTTTTCACAATTAAATATCTTTTGTTTAGAAAAATTTTCCATATCTAGTTGAAAATCTGAATAGAGATCTTCATTTTTAGTCTAAGTGCGTAGGTACTACAGGAACATTGATCATTTTTTCTGATTTTGTGTGTTTTCACAAGAAAATATCTTGTCTTTAGCAAACTTAGCCATAGCTAGTTGAAACTCTGCATAAATATCTTCATTTTTAGTCTAATTGCGTAGGTACTAAAGGAACATTGATCATTTTTTCTGATTTTGTGTGTTTTCACAAGAAAATAGCTTGTCTTTATCAAACTTAGCCATAGCTAGTTGAAACTCTGCATAAATATCTTCATTTAAGCCTAATTGCGTAGGTACTAAAGGAACATTGAACATTTTTTCTGATTTTGTGTATTTTCGCAAGAAAATAGCTTGTCTTTAGTAAACTTAGCCATAGCTAGTTGAAACTCTGCATAAATATGTTCATTTTTAGTCTAATTGTGTAGGTACTAAAGGAATATTGAACATTTTTTCTGATTTTGTGTGTTTTCACAAGAAAATCCATAGCTAATTGAAACTCTGCATAAATATCTTCATTTAAGCCTAATTGCGTAGGTACTAAAGGAACATGTGTGTCTCTGTGTGTGTGTCTCTGTGGGTGTGTCTCTGTGTTTGTGTCTCTGTGTGTGTGTCTCTGTGTGTTTGTTTCTGTGTCTGTGTCTCTGAGTGTGCGTCTCTGTGTGTGTGTCTCTCTGTGTGTGTCTCTGTGTCTGTGTCTCTGTGTCTGTGTCTCTGTGTGTGTGTCTCTGTGTGTGTGTGTCTTTTTGTGTGTGTCTCTCTGTGTGTGTGTCTCTGTGTTTGTGTGTGTGTGTGTGTGTCTCTGTGTGTGTGTCTCTGTGTGTGTCTATCTGTGTGTGTGTCTCTGTTTGTGTGTCTCTGTGTGTGTGTCTCTGTGTGTCTCTCTCTCTGTGTGTCTATCTGTGTGTATCTGTATGTGTGTGTCTGTATGTGTGTGTCTGTGTGTGTGTGTCTGTGTGTGTGTCTCTGTGTGTGTGTCTATCTGTGTGTGTGTCTCTGTATGTGTGTGTGTGTTTGTGTGTGTCTGTGTGTGTGTCTCTGTGTGTGTGTCTGTGTCTGTGTGTCTCTCTGTGTGGGTGTCTCTGTGTGTGTGTGTGTCTCTCTCTGTATGTGTGTCTGTGTGTGTGTCTCTCTGTTTGTGTGTCTCTCTGTGTGTGTCTCTGTGTGTGTGTGTCTCTGTGTGTGTGTCTCTGTGTGTGTGTCTCTGGGTGTGTGTCTCTGTGTGCGTCTGTGTGTGTGTGTCTCTGTGTGTGTGTGTTTGTGTGTGTCTGTGTGTCTCTGTGTGTGTCTCTGTGTGTGTGTCTCTGTGTGTGTGTCTCTGTGTGTGTGTGTCTGTGTGTGTGTCTCTGTGTGTGTGTCTCTGTGTGTGTCTCTGTGTGTGTCTCTGTGAGTGTGTCTCTGTGTGTGTGTCTCTGTGTGTGTGTCTCTGTGTGTGTGTCTCTGTGTGTGTGTCTCCGTGTGTGTGTCTCTTTGTCTGTGTCTCTGTGTATGTGTCTCTGTGTCTGTGTCTCTGTGTGTGTCTCTGCGTGTGTGTCTCTGTGCGTGTGTCTCTGTGTGTGTGTGTGTCTCTGTGTCTGTGTCTCTGTATCTGTGTCTCTGTGTGTGTGTGTCTGTGTGTGTGTCTCTGTGTGTGTGTCTCTGTGTGTCTCTGTGTGAGTGTCTATGTGTGTGTGTGTGTCTCTGTGTGTGTGTCTCTGTATGTGTGTCTCTCTGTGTGTGTCTCTGTGTGTGTGTCTCTGTATGTGTGTCTCTGTGTGTGTGTGTCTCTGTGTGTTTGTGTGTGAGTTTGTGTCTCTGTGTGTGTGTCTGAATGTGTCTGTCTCTGTGTGTTTCTCTCTGGGTGTGTGTCTCTGTGTGTGTCTGTGTGTGTGTCTCTGTGTGTGTGTCTCGGTGTGTGTGTCTTTGTGTGTCTCTGTGTGTGTCTCTCTGTGTGTGTGTCTCTGTATGTGTGTCTCTGTATGTGTGTCTCTGTGTGTGTGTCTCTGTGTGTGTGTGTCTGTGTGTGTGTCTCTGTGTGTGTGTCTCTGTGTGTGTGTCGCTGTGTTTGTCTCTGTGTGTTTGTTTCTCTGTGTGTCTGTGTCTGTGTGTGTGTCTCTGTGTGTGTGTCTCTGTGTGTGTGTCTCTGTGTGTGTGTCTCTGTGTGTGTGTCTCTGTGTGTGTGTCTCTGTGTCTGTGTATGTCTGTGTGTGTCTGTGTGTGTGTGTCTCTGTGTGTGTGTGTCTGTGTTTGTGTGTCTGTGTGTGTCTCTGTGTGTGTGTCTCTGTGTGTGTGTTTGTGTGTCTTTGTGTGTGTCTCTGTGTGTGTGTCTCTGTGTTTGTCTCTGTGTGTGTGTCTCTGTGTGTGTGTCTCTGTGTGTGTGTCTCTGTGTGTGTGTGTTTCTGTGTGTTTGTCTCTGTGTCTGTGTCTCTGTGTGTGTCTCTGCGTGTGTGTCTCTGTGTGTGTGTGTCTGTGTGTGTGTGTCTCTGTGTCTGTGTCTCTGTCTCTGTGTCTCTGTGTGTGTGTCTCTGTGTGTGTGTCTCTCTGTGTGTGTCTCTGTTTCTGTGTCTCTGTGTGTGTGTGTCTGTGTGTGTGTCTCTGTGTGTTTGTCTCTCTGTGTGTGTGTCTCTGTGTGTGTGTCTCTGTGTTTGTGTCTCTGTGTGTGTGTCTCTGTGTGTGTGTGTTTCTGTGTGTTTGTCTCCGTGTGTGTGTGTGTCTGTGTGTTTGTGTGTGTGTGTGTGTGTGTCTGTGTGTGTGTGTCTCTGTGTGTGTGTGTCTCTGTCTGTGTGTGTGTCTCTGTGTGTGTGTGTCTCTGTGTGTGTGTCTATGTGTCTGTGTCTCTTTGTCTGTGTCTCAGTGTGTGTGTGTCTGTGTGTGTGTCTCTGTGTGTGTGTCTCTGTGTGTGTGTGTCTTTGTGTGTGTGTATGTCCGTGTGTGTGTGTCTGTGTGTGTGTCTCTGTGTGTGTGTGTGTGTGTGTGTGTGTCTGTTTGTGTGTGTCTCTGTGTGTGTGTGTCTCTGTGTGTGTGTCTATGTGTTTGTGTCTGTGTGTGTGTGTCACTGGGTGTGTGTCTCTGTGTGTGTGTGTGTCTGTGTGTGTGTCTCTGTGTGTGTGTGTCTCGATGTGTGTGTCTCTGTGTTTGTGTCTCTGTGTGTGTGTCTCTCTGTGTGTGTCTCTGTGTGTGTGTCTCTGTGTGTGTGTCTCTGTGTTTGTTTCTCTCTGTGTGTTTCTCTGTGTGTGTGTCTCTGTGTTTGTGTCTCTGTGTGTGTGTCTCTGTGTGTGTGTGTCTGTGTGTGTGTCTCTTTGTGTGTGTGTCTCTGTGTGTGTGTCTCTGTGGGTGTGTCTCTGTGTGTGTCTGTCTGTGTGTATCTCTGTGTGTGTCTCTGTGTGTGTGAGTCTGTGTGTGTCTCTCTGTGTGTAGGTCTGTGTGTGTGTCTCTGTATGTGTGTGTCTCTGAGTGTGTGTCGCTGTGTCTTTGTCTGTGTGTGTGTGTCTCTGTGTGTGTGTCTCTGTGTGTGTGTCTCTGTCTGTTTGTCTCTGTGTGTGTGTGTCTCTGTGTCTGTCTCTCTGTGGGTCTGTGTATCTGTGTGTGTGTGTGTCTCTGTGTGTGTGTCTATGTGTGTGTGTGTCTCTCTCTGTGTGTGTGTCTCTATGTGTGTGTCTCTGTGTGTGTGTCTCTGTGTGTGTGTCTCTGTGTGTGTTTCTGTGTGTGTGTCTCTGTTTGTGTATCTCTGTGTGTGTGTCTCTGTGTGTGTGTCTCTGTGTGTGTGTCTCTGTGTGTGTGTGTGTCTTTGTGTGTGTCTCTTATTGTGTGTCTCTGTTTTGTGTCTCTGTGTGTGTGTTTCTGTGTGTGTGTCTCTGTGTGTGTGTGTGTCTCTGTCGCTGTGTCTCTGTGTCTGCGTCTCTCTCTGTGTGTTTGTGTGTGTGTGTGCCTCTGTGTGTGTGTGTGTCTCTGTGTGTGTGTGTCTCTGTGTTTGTGTCTATGTGTCTGTCTGTCTGTGTGTGTGTGTGTCTCTGTGTGTGTGTCTCTGTGTGTGTGTGTCTGTGTGTGTGTTTGTGTCTCTGTGTGTGTGTCTCTGTGTGTGTGTCTCTGTGTGTGTCTCTGTGTGTGTGTCTCTGTGTGTGTGTCTCTGTGTGTGTTTATGTGTGTTTGTGTCTCTGTGTGTGTGTCTCTGTGTGTGTGTGTGTGTGTGTGTCTCTGTGTGTGTTACTCTCTGTGTGTGTCTCTGTGTGTGTGTCTCTGTGTGTTTGTCTCCGTGTGTTTGTCTCTGTGTCTGTGTCTCTGTGACTATCTCTCTTTGTCGGTGTCTCTGTGTTTATCTCTGCGTGTGTGTCTCTGTGTGTGTGTCTCTGTGTGTGTGTCTATTTCTGTGTGTCTCTGTATCTGTTTCTCTGTGTGTGTGTCTCTGAATGTGTGTCTCTGTGTCTGTGTCTCTGTGTGTGTGTCTCTGTGTGAGTATCTATGTGTGTGTGTGTGTCTCTGTGTCTGTCTCTCTGTATGTGTGTCTCTGTGGGTGTGTGTCTGTGTTTGTTTCTCTGTGTGTGTGTCTCTCTGTGTTTGTGTCTGTGTGTGTGTGTCTCTGTGTGTGTGTATCTGTGTGTGTGTCTCTCTGTGTGTTTGTCTCTGTGTGTGTGTCTCTCTGTTTGTGTCTCTGTGCGTGTGTCTCTGTGTGTGTGTCTCTGAGTGTGTGTCTCTGTGTGTGTGTATCTGTTTGTGTCTCTGTGTGCGTGTCTCTGTGTATGTGTCTCTTTGGGTGAAACAGTTTGAGGCATTTTAGGCGATGATTTTAGAAAACAAAAGCAGAACTTTAAAATCACAACAACTGAAGGTAAGTAAATAATTCCTTTGTGTGGGCCCGGGGATGGCCTTTGGGGGTCTGGGTGGGCCTTTGGGGGCGCCGGTGATCCTTTTGGAGCTTGGGGGGCCTTTGAGGACCGGGGGCTTCCTTTGGGGTTTGGTAGGAGGATTGGAACCCTTTGGGGTTGGGTTAGAGGACCTCACAACACTGTTCAAATGAAACTTGTGTATTATAACGACCACAGAGTTTCACCATTAAATTCTCTTTTAAAATCTCTTCAAAAATCTTCTTTTAAAATGTCTCTATCTGTTTCGCCGAAATAGTTCCATAACCTGTCTAAAACGGTTTCGCCCAAATAATCCCTAAACGCAAATTCAGCGTGTTCCTTTGTGATTGGCATCTCTACGCTAACGCATTTAAATTAATAGGAAACCTATCGCGCACTAAAACAATTCATCGCTAAGATGTTTCTTGCCTAATTGTTCCCATGGCCTTTGGTTATTAATATCTTTTGGAGTTCGACCAGTAGAACTGTTCCCGAGGCAAAGACATTAATGATTTGGATCTATTCCTGGAGAAATGTTTCTAGGCGAAAATTTTTAAAGTCTGACAGATGATGTCATTGATTGATTGATCTGTCAAGAAAGGGGATATTAATTTGTTGTTTCTGAGGGGAATTATTTATTCACGATAGGTGAATTGAGGTCGACAGCACAGGTGTTCCAAGGTTGATGTTGTTGTTGTTGTAAGTGCACGCTCTCAGCGAACTTTATGTAAATCAAGTTCACAGGTGCTACTCGTGACAGGACCACGTGGTTTATGGTTTTCCAAGTGAGAAAGTTCCTGTTTTTCCAAGTGAGAAAATTCCTGTTTTTCATTCTCACTGAGAAAACCATATAACAGACATGAATTGCTGTTGACATCCATATATGTGACATAGTTCCTGTTTTTCAAATTCTCACTGACAAAAACCATAAAACATCCATAATTTGATGTTGAGATCCGAGAAAAACATCAAATAAATCGAACAACACACATATCCATCCATGAAAACAACCATAAATGTGACAAAATTCATGTTTTTCCAAGTGAGAAAATTCCTGTTTTTTCATTCTCACTGAGAAAACCATAAACCACGTGGTAATGTCACGAGTATAAGATAGCTCTCTACTTCCACCCTCTCCCCCCCCATACATCATACCCTGTTCGTGACTACGGTTTTGTTAGCAATAATACTAAATTTGTTTTTATTCTTTTTCAGCACACATTCACTATCGTCTATATGGTATGCAGAATGTTACTCCTAGTGGAAAACCTAAAATTCCAAGCTGTTCAACTTTATCCTGGTTTTTGTTGTCACTGTTGCTTTTCAATGCTTTGTACTGGCCGATCATCATATATATATCTGGGTATCTTTAGCGGCTCGTTCTTAAGCAAAAGATATTTTCTATTTGAACCATCCAAATTATTGGCAGATTGACTTCGACATCAGTGATTTATTCTATTTTATTTAATTGTCTTTGTTGTTTGTTTCTCTTTAGATTTTTTTTATATAGACTTTCAGCAGCTTCTCAATATATTTAAATGAGAAAAATCTTTTTTTTAATGAATGTAAAGGGTCAAATTAAAGATTCAAACAAAAAGAATTTTAATGAGTTTTACGCATTTAGAAGCGACATTAAAATTTGATTCGTTTGATGTTTATAAATAGTGGGGCCTCGCTGCTTTCAAAGTCATCCCTAGGGAAATTAGCATGGAGGTTTATAGTCATCCCTATCCCTTTTCCATTGGATTTCAAACGCATCCCTAGGGAAATTAAGATATGTTTGATGGTTATTGTGGTTATGTTATGTTTCATGGTTATGTTATGTTGATGTTTTGTTATGTTGTTACGTTATGTTATGTTGATGTTGTTTCATGGCTATGTTATTTTGATGGTATTTTATGCTGTTATGTTATTTTAATGCTGCTTCATGGTTATGTTATGTTATGTTGGTTATATTATGTTAATGTTGTTTGATGGTTATTGTTTTTATGTTTCGTTGATTTTGTTTCATGGTTATGCTATGTTATGTTGGTTATGTTATGTTAATATTGTTTGATTACTATTGTTGTTATGTTATGTTGATGTTGTTTCATGGTTTGTTTTGATGGTTATTGTTGTTGTGTTATGTTGATGTTGTTTTATGGTTATTGTTGGTTATGTTATGTTGATATTATGTTATGTTGGTTATGTTGTTTGATGGGAATTATTGGGGGAGGGTGAAGATGACTCTGCTTCGCCACTGAAATTGGGAGATAAACCTCTAATGCCACCAGAATAATCTGGCAGTACCCCAAAAGCAAGTATAACCACTCCGCGTCACGGATTTCTACTTTTCCCGTCTCTGGCGGTTTAAACAACCGTCAGGGTTCTTTAACGAGTGTACTTTCCACGTGGTATCAGATTGCCCTACTATTTGGCCTCAGGTATCATAAATATCAAACTCCCCAATTCCCCCTCAAGGAAAGATCTCGGGCTTAGTATACGATTCTTTTTCTATACCATGTTATTCAAATCTCAGTCTCGCTGTAGGTTGCTGACCCTACCTCGGCCAAGTAAAATAGGTCAGAGATATGAAGAAAGATTTCTAATCTGTATTCACAACCACATATATCAGACTCAAAAACGGAACAAAAACCAAAAACTCTTACAATAAATAAAACACTTTGAGAAACGCCCTTGCGCGCGTGCCTCTGACCAAAGGCAATGAATGGCCGAATTAAATTAAATTCTCAGCATCCTTTGAAGCTTTTCAAGCCGTAATTTTAAGCTGTATGAGTCATCGCTCACCCGGCTTTTTCAGACACTAGCTAATTAATGGATTCTTCAGACATATGGTAATGAAAGCTTTCCCGGGATTTAGATATTTAACATAAATGAAGTTAAATTTATAAAAAGGATATTTTTCTGAAACAAAAGGGGCCAAAGGTCCCAACACCTCCCTCCTAAGAAAAATGACAGCCATCATGCCATGGGTTAGAGCACAATATAGAAAACATAAAATAAATAACACCAACTTCAAAATCACCAAAATTATATCTTCTCTTCTTTCTTCCGCCAGTGCCTGTACTTCCACCGCTTGGCTTAGGATTCGTCGTCATCCACACGTCTCTAACGTAGAGCCACCATTATCTCTATCGTATGGCATCCGCATTTGGTTTTGAAAATTGAAGTTCCCAAGATTCGCAGAAAATGATCGTGCGCAGCACAGTCAAAAATACAAATTTTAAAATACAAAAACACGAATTTACATTTGAGAGAAGTAGAGAATCAGTTTCTGACACATTCGATGATGCCAGCCATCATGAAAAATTGGCTGCACTAGCCTCTTAATTTCCATCGGTGGGAACAACCCCACGTCTCAATTAAACTGTAAATTGCTCCTTGGCATAATTTCAAATAATCTAAGGCCAAAAATACAAGGACCAGTGACAACGATAGGGGTTCAGGAAAATGAAGTAAAATTTTGTGCGAACCATGAATCACTTTTTTCTGGGTCCCATCCCCTAAAATCATCGAATGAATAATGCTCAGCGATGAGGAATGAAGATAATATTGAAGACTGGGAAGAAAAGTCTTCAGTAAAGGGATCACAACTTGTCCGCCAGTTGAGCATTGAGGAAAAGGGCTATCTTTCCCGTCTTCCTGCCGGGGATCTTCCCCAAGGGATTCCTCCCCCTCATAAAGTAACAAACGCTCTTTGGAGTTGATCAGACCAATATCAGATTCCTTCCCAAATTTCTTCAATCCAACCCAAAATTCAATACCTTTCAACCTCTCCGTAACCCGATGTTGACAAGTTAATTCTATGTCATGATTGTCTGTAGTTTCTCTTAATATGTCATGGGTCTTCTCCTCCCTCATAAGTTTTTTCGCCTTATTGTAATTTCGTAATTTTCCCAGTGGGTCTTGGACCTCTTCGTCCTCCCTATTATTTATTTTAGCTAGACACAGCCCAGATAATTTTTATTTTTCTCCACTGCAGGCTGAAGCTTCAAAGAGTGTCTCTTTTTTGCATTTATTTGTTCTATTTCACTTTTCTCAATTTTTTCCATCGAGCAAAATAAATCGTCATTAAATTTGAATTGAATTTTAGTGTCCACCATCTTTGACTGCTTTTCTTCATTGCTGCTTCGTTTAATATCTCTTTTCTCCCTCTTAGTTTTCTTTACTTTTGTCGGAGCATTAAATAAATCGTCGAGAAATCTGAACTGGACTCCAATGTCCATCATCTTTGACTGCTTTTCTTTATTGTAGTTCCGCCTTGCGTCTTTTTTCTCTCTTTTAGTTTTCTTTACTTTTACCACAGAAACAAATATTATGTTATCAAATGGGAACTGAACTCCGACATTTGGTTTTTCATATTGTATTAAAATTTCTTGAACTTCCCGAGGAAAAGCGCGTACAATAACTTTCGTCTCTTTATTCTCTGGTACAATCAGCGCTTCATTTTGGCAAACAGTTTTTGGCGTCTCACACTCGTTAAAAGTGTTCTCCAGTTTCCTATTTTCTGCAAATTTTCCCGAAAAATCATTTTCGCACGTCTTATTTTCAATATTACGTTGTCTTTTTACTTCTGCATCCCATGTTTGTGGATTATCAACATTGTGAACACACGTATCAAGTCTTTCGTTTTTCCAACAGGGTTACACAGCTTCCCAATTTGTTTTATGGGCCGGTCCACCTCCCCCCGTAGTTAACGAAGTTGTATATTTTTCTGGGCTTCTAACCCATACGGTTCTCTTATACGTTTGAAAATTTTTCACTGCAATTATTTCCATTATGTGTTTTCTTTCCTCTCTGTCTGCCTCCTCCTTTTTTTCTTTGGCTACCCTATCTTTTTCTCTTTCTTTTCTATCTTCCTCCTCCTTTCGTTCTCTGGCTATTCTCTCCTTCTCCATGACATTTAATAGTTGTTGCGTCATATCTATTTGAGTACTTTTTCGCGAGCCCCTGCCGGATCTCGATTCAACACTGCTCCTTCTACTCGGACTACTTTGATTCCGTCTGTCATTATTTCTTCTTAATTCATTTTCAGAATTTGTTCGTTCTCTATCCGTATTTTCTCTTGCCAGTAACTCCCCTTCATTTGGCAAAGCCTCTGAGGGGTGAGTTCGTCTTGTTTTTTTTTCACATATTATTTCTTCCTTGTTTATTTCGTACCCCCTCATTTTACCGTGCATACTTCTTTCCGATTATATTATCTCTTAATCAATTAGTCAATCTTGTCATGTTCAACAATTGGCACACGCAAAATTATGATACGCAATTACTATTGTTTATATCAGCTCCTTGTAATGAGATTCAGTAATTTTTCAAATAACCGGAATATCTGGACTTCATTAGGGATTAACGACTTCTTTCACAACAAGCAGTTTTACGCGAGTGAAATCTATCTTAAAAAAACGAATTAACAGGGGTTGGACGAGAAAGTAAACTGAAAAACGGCGCGAATATTCAAATAGTGAATTAGCTGTACTAAACTCAAACAGGGGAACTACCCTGTAAAACAAATTACGTATCCTCCCTGGATACTCGTATTCCAAATATAATCTCCTCCTGGTCAGATACCTCCCATCTTCCTTGTCCAATGTGCGCACAAACTGACAAACTCTCCGAATTTGCCGTCCTCAATACTTTTATAACCTTTGTCACTGAAGATTATATCTAAGTCCACCAATTCACTCAAATGACAACCCAACTTTCTACGTTTTCTTATCTGTCCTTAAACCCTGTAATACTTTTCAATACGGAGATTCCCCCACTTTAAACTTAACTCATTAATTTTATGTTATTCTTTTTTATTTTTGTTTGACAAGGCACAGCCCATTATAGACCTTCATAATTCTAATAATTGATTCCGTATTTTTTTTCTCTTTATATTTAATCACAATAGGCCACTCTGTAGGCTAAATTAATTTATGTCTTCAAAAACGCGGAATTCTATAGTGCTTTTGATAACTTCTTTTATTGCTACCACCAGTATTGGGGGAGGGAGAAGATGACTGGGTTTTACCACTGATATTTGGGGAAAAACCTCTAATGCCACCAGAGTAATCTGGCGGTACCCCAAAAGCCAGTGTAACTTTTACGCGCCACGGATTTCTGCTTTTATCGTCTCTGGTGGTTTAAACAACCGTCAGGGTTCTCTGGCAAGTATAATTCCCCGTGGTTTTAGTGTGCCACACTATTTGGACTCAGGTACCATAAAGATCGAACTCCCCAATTCCCCCTCAAGGAAAGATCTCTGGCTTAGTATACGATTCTTTTTCTATACCAAGCTAATTTAATCTCAGTCTCTCTTTAGGTTGTCGACCCTACCTAGGCCAAGTAAAATAGGTCAAAGATATGAAGAAAGATTTCTTATCTGTATTCAGAACCCTATATATCAGACTCAAAACGGAATTAAAACCAAAAACTCTTACAATTAATAAAACACTTTGAGACGCGCCTTTGTGCGCGCACCTCTGACCAAATGCGATGAATGGCCGAATCAAACTGAATTCCCAGCATCCTTTGAAGCTTTTCAAGCTGTAAATTTAAGCTGTATGAGTCATTGCTCACCTAGCTTTTTCAGACACTAACTAATTAATGGATTCTTCAGGCGTATGTTAAGGAAAGTTTTTCTGTGATTTAGATATTTAACATGAAAGAAGTTAAAATTATAAAAAGGATATTTTTCTGAAACAAAATGGGCCAAAGGTCCCAAAAGTTATGTTATCATAATGTTTTTTTATGGCTATTGTTGTTATGTTATGTTAATGTTGTTTAATGGCTATTGTTGTTATGTTATGTTAATGCTGTTTGATGGCTATTGTTGGTTGTGTTATGTTGATGTTGTTTCATAGTTATGTTATATTGATGGTTATGTGGTTTGATGTTGTTATGTTGATGTTATGTTATGTTGATGTTATGTTACGTTGTTATGTTATATTGATGGTTATGTTGTTTCATGGTTTATGTTATGTTGATGGCTATGTTATGCTTGCTGGTTACGTTGTTTAATGTTTCTTTGTTTTGTTGTTGTTTGTTATGTTTGCAGGACATATTTGAAATAAATCGTGTTGTCTAGGCTATATTTGTAGCGCATGTCATGTTTTTAGACAAAAACATGCCTCCTGTACATGTCCAGACATCCCCCCCAAGGTGGCTGAAATCCCCCAAAATGCCTTTCTAGACATTGCCCCCCAGCTAGCAAAACTTCCCACGTTGTTTCTAGACAAAATTCCCAGCTAGCAAAACTCCCAAGCGATGTTTTTCTAGACATACCCCCCCCCCCCAGCTAGAAAAACTCCCCTACGTTGTTACTAGACTAAATTCCCAGATGGCTGAAACACTTGTTGGAACGGCGTGTTTACAGCCAAATTTGATAGACTCCGGAGGGTATTTGCTTTCAAGATAGTAATAATGGGAATTCCGTGTCTTACTCGTCCCATACAATAAATCTTAAAAACATGGAGAATGAAAATAAAAACAAATTGATAAACAATAAAACATAAAAAAAAACACGACAAAAAATAAAAGATGAAAATGTCATATTATACTATACACAAAACAGAACCATCTAATATTGAAAACTGGGGCTTCTAACCTGCGACCCCGGGGGTAGGGGGAGTGATATTAGATTCAATTTAAACCATATTAAGAACTGTTATCTGTTAGATTTTCATCTCTTCCATGGGAATAATTCTTTAATCCCCACACCTTAACTTTTAAGCAGTAGTTCAAGCCACAATGACAATACATGACCCCCCCCAACCCAAACATAACTTTCTTCAGGCGTTTTCTAATAAACATTATGGTATTTAAACGCATGATTCAACCCAAGCCAATCCTAATGCCCCGCAAAACACACGACACTGCCATGGCATTTCACCAATTTGACACCGCCCCCGCCCCCTTCATCCCCTGCTTGACCTAATATTAGTAAGATTTCCCATTTTTTGACACACGATAGAATGATGCATTACTCTCCCAATTTGATATAATCCGGGGGGGGGGCATTTGCTTTCAAGATATTAATAAAGGGGAAATGCATGTCTTACTCGTGATAAAGACTACATCTTAAAACACAAACAATGAAAATAAAAACAAATTGACAAGTAAATAAAACATAAAAAGACAGCTAAAGAACACGACAAAAACTAAAAGATGAAAATGTCATATTATACTATACGCAAAAAAGACCGATCTATTATAGAAAACCGGGGCTTCTAGCTTGAAAGCCCGGAGGGTAAGGGAGGGGGGAGTGATATTAGATAGAATTTAAGATATATTAAGAGCTTTTAAGGAAATACCCCTTATTCATTAAGATAAATTCATGGATATTTCACATTATCCTAACAATAGTTTCCAGCTCGCACCTGGTAGCCTTCATTTTCAGAGGATCCATTGATAATAGATTTAGTTCTTAGGTACTATTACACCTTTAAAATGATAAAGAATAACATACCAAATTTAAGGAAAGACGAAGGGAGAGGACTCTGGAGGAGGGGAACCGTTTTCTCTGTCACCAGCTCAACACTGTTTTATTTTTTTATCGTTACGCAAAGCGCTAATTTTCAAGCGCACATTTATGGTTATCCTGCCTCCCACCACTAAGGTACCGAGGAAGTATCCAGTCCCCCCCCCCCGACCGTTTTCTCTTAGCCCAGGGTACCCGACCGTTTTCTCACCCCCTCATCACTCTCTCATCACTCTCATCTCCCCAAATCACTTTTCAGATATTTCTAGCTGAAAATTTTATTTTCAAGTCATTCATTTGGGCTTTCGCGAGCAATTTAGCCCACAGTGCAGCACTATAACTACTCTAAGACACAACTCTGCTATCACCACATCCCCCTAACCACATACACTTTCTTAGAAGTAGCATTTTTTTGGTATGATGAAAATTTATCTGTTAGAAGTAACAAACTTTCTGTCAAACATACACAATTTTTCTAAGAACTAAAAATTTTTCGCTATAATAACAAGTTTTCTGTCAGAAGAATCAAGTTTTCCTTGACACTAACAAATTGTCTCTTTGATGTAACAACTTTCTTCCACCAAAGATGACAAACATTTCTTAGAAGTAACATTTTTTGATTATGATAACAACTTTTCTGTCAGAAGTAGCACGTTTTGCTGAACACTAACAGATCTTCTCTTCAAAGTAACTACATTCTTCCTTGATACTACCAAACTTTTACTTAATACTAACAGATTTTCTCTTCGAAGCATCAACTTTTTCTCCTTAAGACTAACATACTTTTACTTAACACACTCAAACTTCTCTTAGAAATAACACTTTTCGTCAGTGATAACACGTTTTCTGCTTGAAATAGCAAGTTTTCTGGCAAACATACCAAATTTTTTTCTTATAAGTAACAATTTTTTCACTATGATGACAACTTATCCGCCAGAAGTAACAAACTTTCTACCTAACGTACCAAATTTTTCTTAGAAGTAACAATTTTTCGTTATGATAACAAGTTTTTTGTCAGAAATAGCAAGTTTTCCTTAACAATAACAAATTTTCGCTTCGAAGTATCAACTTTTTTCCTTAAAATTAACACACTTATACTTAACAAACTCAAATTTATCTTAGAAATAATAATTTTCATTAGTGATGACACGTTTTCTGTTTGAACTAGCAAGTTCTCTGGCAAAGATACCAAATTTTTCTTAGAAGTAACAATTTTTAGTTATGATAAGAAGTTTTTTGCAAGAAGTAGCGAGTTTTACTTAACGCTATTAAACTTTCCCTTCGAAGTATCAACTCTTGTTCTTAAAACTAACACATTTTTACTTTACTAACTCAAATGTCTCTTAGAAATAATATTTTTCGTAAGTGATAACACGTTTTCTGTTCGAAATTGCAAGTTTTGTGCCAAAGATACCAAATTTCTCTTGGAAGTAACAATTTTTTGTTATGATAACAAGTTTTCTGTCAGAAGTAGCAAGTTTTCCTTAACACTATCAAATCTTCTCTTCAAAGTAACAACATTCTCCCTTAATACTAACAAACTTTTACTTAACACTAACCGATTTTCTCTTCGAAGCATTAACTTTTTCCCTTAATACTAACATACCTTTACTTAACAGTCTTAACACACTCAAACTTCTCTTAGAAATAACGCATTTTGTCAGTGATAACAGGTTATCTGCTTGAACTAGTAAGTTCTCTGTCAAACACATCAAATTTTTTTCTTAGAAGTAATAATTTTTCCATTATGATGACAACTTATCCGCTATTTGTAACAAATTTTCTGTAAAACATACACATTTTTTCTGAGAAGTAACAATTTTTTTTTCGCTATGATAACAAGTTTTCACCCAGATGTAGCAAGTTTTCCTTAACACTAACAAATTTTTCCTTCGAAGTATCAACTTGTTTCCTTAAAACTAACAGAATTTTACTTAATACACTAAAGTTTCTCTGAGAAATAATAATATTCATAAGTGATAACAAGTTTTCTGCCAGAAGTAGCAAGTTTTCCTAGACACTAACAAATTTTCTCTTCGAAGTATCAACTTTTTTCCTTAAAACTAGCAAACTTTTTACTCAACACACTCAAATTTCTCTTAGAAATAATATTTTTCGTCAGTGATAACACGTTTTCTGTTCGAAATAGCAAGTTTACTGCCAACGATACCAAATTTTTCTTAGAAGTAAAAAGTTTTTATTGTGATAACAAGTTTTGTGTCAGAAGTAGCAAGTTTTCCTTAACACTAAACAATCTTCCCTTCAAAGTAGCAACATTCTTCCTTAATACTACCAATCTTTTACTTAATAGTAACAGATTTTCTCTTCGAAGCATCAATTTTTTCCTTTAATACTACCATACTTTTACTTAACAGTCTTAACACAATCAAATTTCTCTTAGAAATAACAAATTTCGTCAGTGAACTAGAAAGTTTTCTGTCAAAGACTTCAAATTTTTTTCTTAGAAGTAAAATTTTTTACGCTATGATGACAATTTATTCGCTAGAAGTAACAAACTTTCTGTCAAACATACACAAGTTTTCTTAAAAGTAACAATTTGTCTCGCTATGATAACAAGTTTTCTGCCAGAAGTAGCCAGTTTTCTTAAACACTAACAAATGTTTCCTTCGAAGTATCAACATTTTTTCCTTAAAATTAACAAACTTTTGCTTAACAAATTCAAATTTATCTTAGAAATAATACTTTGCGTCAGTGATAACACGTTTTCTGTTCGAACTAGCAAGTTTTCTGCAAAAGATAGCAAATTTTTCTTAGAAGTTATAATTTTTGATTGTGATAACAACTTTTCTGACAGAAGTGGCAAGTTTTTCTTAACACTAACAAATTGTCTCATCGAAGTAACAACATTCTTCCTGAATACAAACACACTTTTATTTAACACTAAATTTCTCCTAGAAATTTATAAGCATTTTCTTAACAGTAACTAATTTTTTTAATAGCTCCAACTCATCCGTCGAAAATAACTAATTTTTTCTTAAAAGTAGCAATTTTTTGTCACTGATAAAACGATTTCTGCTAGAACGAGCAAGTTGTCCAACAAAGATAACAAAATTTTTCTTAGAAGTAAAAATTTTTTAGTTTGTGATAACATCTTTTCTGTCAGAAGTAGCAAGTTTTCCTTAACACTAATAAATTTTCTCATCGAAGTAACAACATGTTTCTTTAATACTACCAAACTTTTGCTTAACACTATCAAATTATCTTAGAAGTAACAGGTTATTTTTAACAGTAACAAATTTTTCTAATAGCACCAACTTTTCCATCAAAGATAACAAATTTTTCTTAAAAGTAAACATGTTTCATCACTCATAACCTGACTTTTGGTAGAAAAAAGAAGCTGTTCAGCAAAGATAACACATTTTTCATAGAAATAAAAATTCTTTCATTTGTGATAACATCCTTTTCTGCCAGAAGTATCAACTTTCCCTTAACACTAACAAAGTTTCTCATCAAAGTAACAACATTATTCCTTAATGCTAACAAACTTTTAATTAACACTAACATATTTTCTCTTCGAAGCATCAACTTTTTTCCTTAATACTAACAAACTTTTACTTAAACACTCAAGTTTCTCTTAGAAGTAACACTTTTCGTCAATAATAACACTAGTTCTGTTAGAACTAGCAAGTTTTCTGTCAAAGATACCAAATTTTTTTCATAGAAGTAACAATTTTTTCGTTATGATGACAACTTATCCGCTAGAAGCAACAAGCTTTCTGTCAAAACTACACAATTTTTCTTAGAAGTACCAATTTTTTTATTATGATGAAAAGTTTTCTGCAAGAAGTAGTAAGTGTTCCTTAACACTAACAAATTTTCCATTCGAAGTATTAACTTTTTTCCTTAAAACAAGCACACCTTTACTTACCACACTCAAATTTCACTTAAAAATAATATTTTTCATCAGTGATAACACGTTTTCTGTTCGAACTAGCAATTTTTAAATCAAAGATACCAAATTTTTCTAATTAGCACCAATTTTGGGATCTCGACAACAACTTATTTGACAAAAGCAACTCGTTTCTCTTTGCACTTTCAAACTTTCTCATCAAAGTAATATCGTTCTTTTTTCATACTGACATGCTTTTACTTAACACCAAATTTCTCCTTGAAATAACACGTATTTTCTTAACAGTAACAAATTATTTTAATAACTCCATCTTATCTTAAAAGTAACAATTTTTCGTCAATGATAACACGATTTCTGCTAGAACTAGCAAGTTGTCCTGCAAAGATGAATTTTTTTTCTTAGAAGTAACAAATTTCTTCTAACAGCACCAAGTTATCCGTCAAAGATAACAAATCTTCTCTTCAAAGTAACAACATTTTTCCTTAATACTAACAAACTTTTACTTAACACACCCAAATTATTCTTGGAAGTGAAATGTTTTCGTCAGTGATAACACATTTTCTGTTTGAACTAGCAAGTTTCCTTTCAAAGATACCAAATATTATCTTAGAAGTAGCAATTTTCGTTATGATGAAAAGTTTGTAGAAAGATCCAGTCGAGTCGGTTGTAGAAAGATCCAATTTGTAGAAAGATCCAGTCGAGTCACGCAAACACGCGAACAAAAATAACACAAACACACACAAAACACAAAAACACACACAAACACAAATACGAAAAGCAAACACACCAACACACACAAACACAAACACACAAATATGCACGCATATTTTTTCATTGAAATGCTAGACTTGGAATATTTTTGTCGTGGTTTACATACAAAAAGTTAGGTTTCTCTACGTTTAACCCTTGACAGGCCACTATATGAACGAATACCAGGAAAAATCTACAACGCTTCCCATGTAATCTCTAGGTCAGACTATTGACGAAAAATTTTATTTTTGCATAATTTATTCAAAATTGTCAATTTTAGACCATGTTGTAAAAATACGACATTAGCCTCTCGAGTATATAAAAATGGGGCATTTTCACTTGGTGTGGAAGGCTTTAAAACGATTGTTTTTGGCAGTAAGGCACAGTGGAAGGTCACATTTTTCACATTCAAAAGTGGTATATCCCGATTTGCACTCTTTGCAGCGGCTCTGCTTTTCAGTCTTTTTAGGCCAGTGATCAAGTCCATCGGCTTGAGCAGATATTGCCGGTCGGATTCGATTGCGACTTCGAATGGGGCTGGGGCTGGGACTATCTTCAACATCTGCGGATGGTCTACCACGTTTACGTTGGGGTATCACACGCGCCGAGGCAAACAACCCTGCAGCAACTTCAGACCTGAAGGCTCTCAAGATCATCGGTTCGTCTGTCCTTGAAGTCAGCGCTTTGACGTCTGACCTGAAAAGCAGCCAGCTATTGCAGACTGCTGTGTCAATAAGCCACCAGAAGATTCTCATATACCATTTTCGTGTCCGAAGATTAGTTCGGCACATCTCCGCCAGCATGTCTGCTAAATCTACGCCACCCATATGAAGTTTGTACTCATAAACAATGGCTGGCCTAGAAACTTCAACCCTGGATTTATCCTTAGCGTTCCAGCGTCTGCACGTATCCTGTGGCGTTATTCCTGCATATGTTGAAGCCAAGCAAACCTTGTTGTTTTCTAACCATTTTACTACAATAATGCCATAATGAATGTTAGTCCTGTAATCTGATGTTCCTCTCTCTTGTTTCTTCATTTCACCATCTATGAGGAGTGGGCAGCTCTTTAGTCACACTTTGTTCAATGTACCAATACAAGGAAATTCTTTAATTTTGAGCAAACTCATTAGTTTCAAGCTCAAAAACCAGTTGTCAAAGTAAATCTTGTAGTTCATTTTCTCTGGCAAGGTACTCATCAGACGTAAAACTATGTTGCCTCCGACTCCAAGATCTGGCTCTATGTCATCTTCAACAAGAGTGCCCTTCCCTTGGTAAACTTCAAAATCATATACAAAACCTGACACACCAGCTCTTGTGAACACTTTTATTCCCCACTTTGTCGGCTTTTTCGGTAGATATTGTCTCAAGTTGCTTCGCCCCTTGAAAGGAATCATTTGCTCGTCAATTGAATAGTGTTCTTCGGGGCTGACTTCAAGAAACTTGGAACGGATATGACTCAGGACGGGTCGAATCTTGTATAGCTTGTCAAAACCTTGTTCTCCAGGTTTCTTAGCTTTATTGTTGTCGTTGAAATGAAGAAAACGTTTGATCTTGTCAAACCTTCGTCGGCCCATCTTGTCGGCAATTTGAGGGTATCTGGTGGCTGCTTCCCAGTGCATTCGATAATAGGGAACTTTTATCACTCAAAATAATAGAATAATGCTCATGAAAACTTTTAGCTCTTCGGCAGTGAGGCAGAGGTTGCATCCCTCAGTTTGAAGTGCAAAGACGTTACTTTGTTCAACTATCAGCTCAAGAAGTTCATCGTCAAAGAATTTTTGGAAGTATTTCAGTGGAGTCTCCAAGATGCCCGCAACTTGGCGAGGCTCTCCTTTCCAAGACAGATCAACTTTTTCTATCTCTGCTTTTCTCCAGTCGAATTTTTCTTGGACTTTCGATTTCTTCTTTGATTTTCCAGTACTTGTTGTTACCGGTTGCTGTTGCTGACTGGAGGGTGGATTTTCCCCCGAGTCATCGTCACTTGGCTCAGTGTTAGCCTCCACGTCATCCTGTTCCAAGAAGAAGTGGAGATTGTCCAGTAGAGGCAACAAGTCTGCATCAGGATCATCGATAAGATCTTCTGGAGACAGGAAGTCTGGATCATTGTCATCATCATCGTCGGACAAATAAGACAACATGTCTTCTCGAATGTCAAAAATATACTTGGCCGCCTCTTCTGCGTCAATTCGGCGATTTTGAGCTCGTTTTCTTAGTCTGTCGTAAGATACCGCCATCTAGAAAGAAAACAAAAATGAGACATATGAACCACCCGGTCTACTCACTGATCCACCAGTCCTGAGGGGTGCTTTGAGCTACTATGTAGGAGGGACTCCTCCTACATAATAGCTGATGTAAAATTATATTGTTTTCTTCACCCTTTTTATTTTCTTATTTAGTTGTTTGTTTCATAATTTTGAGCCACGATCGTCAGATGTTGTATTTTTACAACAGGAGGAAGTTTATCTTGCTACTGATCCAAATTCTTGCTTATTTCGTGAATTTCAACTACAGTAATTCTAAACGGTATATATTTTATACGCATATGACATGCAAGGAATCTCCTACCTTTTCGTTTTGTTTCCAGTTTCTAGCTTAGAAATTGCCTACCTTTTCATTCTTTTTTCTTATCCCTTGGTTTGGTGACTCACTGTTTAGGCCACATGTCACACATAAGCTCCCCGAAGGTATCAATCGACTGCCATCTTTCAGCCCCAACGAAAGATGTTGATAAAAGCAGTATTTTTTTACAGCAAGATGGCAGTCCAAGCTCGAAAAGTACAGATTTGTTTTTTTACAACAATTGCCTGTGTAGGGTTAAGTTAGGTTCATTTAACTTAGATTATCATTAGCGTGTATAAGAAAATGTATAAGAAATGTACGTGTATATTTGCGTGTTTGTGTGTGTGCGTGTGTGTGTGTGTTTGTGTGTGTATGTGTGTTTGCTTTTTGGATTTCTGTGTGTCTGTGTGTTTTTTGTGTGTTGTGTGTGTGTTTGTGTTTTTTTGCGTGTTTGTGTGACTCGACTGGATCTTTCTACAAATTGGATCTTTCTACAACCGACTCGACTGGATCTTTCTACAAACAGGTGCTAAGTCACGTCGGCGATCAGACCTATTTCTGCTCCACTGATTTTAAGAATTAAATCCATCACCAAATGAGGACCTAACTTAAACGTAGAAATACCTAACTTTGACGGAAAACTTGTTAAAAACCTGTTACTTCAAACAGAAATTTGATAGTGTTAAGTAAAAGTTTGTTAGTATTAAGAAAAAGTTGTTACTGCGATAAGAAAATTTTTTAGTGTTAGGGAAAACTTGCTACCTCTGACAGAAAAATTGTTATCATAAACGAAAAAATTGTTAATTCCAAGAAAAATTTGGTATGTTTGACTGAAAACTTGGTACTACTAACAGATAAATTGTCATCATAACGAAAATTGCTACTTTAAGATAATATTTGGTATCTTCGAGAGAAAGCTTGCTAGCTCAAGCATAAAATGTGTTATCACTGACGGAAAAACGTTACTTCCAAGAGAAATTTGGGCTTGTTAAGAAAAAGATTGTTAGTATTAAGGAAAAAAGTTGTTACTTCGAAGAGAAGATTTGTTATATTTGACGGAAAACTTGGTTCTGTTAGAAGAAATTTGTTACTTCCAACAAAAATTTGTTATCTTTGCTGTACAACTTACTAGTTCTAGCAGAAATCGTGTTATCATTGAAACAAAACTTTTACTTTTAAGATAAGATGGAGTTATTAAAATAATTTGTTACTGTTAAGAAAATACGTGTTATTTCAAGGAGAAATTTAATGTTAAGTAAAAGTTTGTTAGTATTAAGGAAGAATGTTGTTACTTTTATTAGACAACTTGTTAGTGTTAAGGATAACTTGCTACGTCTGTCACAAAAGTTGTTATCACAATCAAAAAATTGTTAATAAGAAAAATTTGGTATCTTTGGCAGAGAAATTGTTATTTCGAACAGAAAACGTGTTATCACTGATGAAAAAATTTATTTGTAAGAGAAATTTGATAGTGATAAGTAAAAGTGTGCTAGTTTTAAGGAAAAAAGTTGATACTTCGAAGGGAAAATTTTTTATTGTAAAGGAAAACATGCTACTTGTGGCAGAAAACTTGTTATCATAACGAAAAAAATTGTTACTTCTAAGGAAAATTGGGTATGTTTGACAGAAAGCTAGTTAATTCTAGCGGATTGTTTGTCATCATAACGAAAATATTTGAACTTCTAGGAAAAAATTTGGTATCTCTGACAAAAAACTTGCTAGTTCAAGAAGAAAACGTGTTACCACTGACGAAAAGTGTTATTTCTAAGAGAAATTTGAGTGTGTTAAGTAAAGGTATGTTAGTATTAAGGAAAAAAGTTGATGGTTGGAAGAGGAAATCTGTTAGTGTTCATTAAATGTTTGGTAGTATTAAGGAAGAATGTTGTTACTTTGATGAGAAAATTTTTTAGTGTTAAGGAAAACTAGCTACTTCTGACAGAAAATAAGCTATCACAAAAATAAAATTTGTTATTTCTAATAAAAATTTGCTATCTTTGCTGGACAACTTGCTAGGTCTAGCCAAATTCGTGTTATCAGTGACCAAAAATTGTTACTTTTAAGGAAAATTTGTTATCTTGGATGGAAAAGTTGGTGCTGTTAGAAAAAATTTTTACTGTTAAGAAAAAACCTGTCACTTCTAAGATAATTTGATAGCGTTAAGTAAAATTTTTTTAGTATTAATGAAAAATGTTGTTACTACAATGAAAAAATTTGTTAGGGCTAATGAAAACGTGCTACTTCTGACAGAAAATATATTATCACAAACGAAAAAATTGTTACTTCTAAGAAAACTTTGTTATCTTTGTTGGACAACTTGTTAGTTCTAGCAGAAATCTTGTTATCAGTGATGAAAAATTGTTACTTTTAAAAAAAGATTGGCTATCTTCGACGGATATGTTGAAGCTATTAAGAAAATTTGTTTCTCTTACGAAAATACTTGTTATTTCTAGGAGAAATATAATGTTAAGTTAAGGTTGTTAGTATTAAGGAAGAATGTCGTTACTTCGATGAGACAATTTGTTAGTGTTAAGGAAAACTTGCTACTTCTGCCAGAAAAGTTGTTATCACAATAAAAAATTGTTACTTCTAAGAAAAATTTGCTATCTTTCGCAGAAAACATGCTAGTTCGAACAGAAAACGTGTTATCACTGACGAAAAATATTATTTCTAGGAGAAATTTGAATATGATAAGCAACGGTGTGTTAGTTTTAAGGAAAAAAGTTGATACTTCGAAGGGAAAATTTATTAGTGTTAATGAAAACTTGCTACTTCTGGCAGAAAACTTGTTATCACAGCGAGAAAAATTGTTACTTCTAATAAAAATTGTGTATGTTTGACAGAAAGTTTGTTACTTCTATCGGATAAGATGTCATCATAACGAAAATATTTTTACTTCTAAGAAAAATTTTATATCTTTGACAGAAATTTTGCTAGTTCAAGCAGAAAACTTGTTATCACTGTCTAAAAAGTGTTATTTCTAAGAGAAATTTGAGTGTGTTAATTAAAAGTATGTTAGTATTAAGGAAAAAAGTTGATGCTTCGAAGAGAAAATCTGTTAGTGTGAAGTAAAAGTTTTGTAGTATTAAGGAAGAATGTTGTTACTTTGAAGAGAAGATTTGTTAGTGTTAAGGAAAACTTGCTACTTCTGACAGAAAAGATGTTATCACAAACGGAAAAATTATTGCTTCTAAGAACAATTTGTTATCTTTGATGGACAACTTGATAGTTCTAGCAGAAATCGTGTTATCAGTGAAGAAAAATTTTTACTTTTAAGAAAAAATTTATTATCTTCGACGGATAAGTTGGAGCAATTAAAAAAAATTTTTATAGTTAAGAAAATACTTGTTATTTCTAGGAGAAATTTAATGTTAAGCTAATGTGTGTTAGTACTAAGGAAGAATGTCGTTACTTCGATGAGACAATTTGTTACGTGTTAAGGAAAACTTGCTACTTCTGTAAAAAAAAGTTGTTATCACAATCAAAAATTGTTACTTATAAGAAAAATTTGCTATCTTTCGCAGAAAATTTGCTAGTTCGAACAGAAAACGTGTTATTACTGACGAAAAATATTATTTCTAAGAGCAATTTGAATTTGTAAAGCAAAAGTGTGTTAGTTTTAAGGACAAAAGTTTATACTTCGAAGGAAAAGTTTGTTAGTGTTAAGTAAAACTTGCTACTTCCGGCAGAAAACTTGTTATTATAGCAAGAAAAATTATTACTTCTAATAAAAGTTGTGTATGTTTTACAGAAAGTTTGTTACTTCTAGCGGATAAGTTGTCATCTTAACGAAAAAGTTTTAATTCTAAGAAAAAAATGTGATGTCTTTGACAGAAAACTTGCTAGTTCAAGCATAAAACGTGTTATCACTGACAAAAAAATGTTATTTCTAAGAGAAATTTAAGTGCGATAAAACTGTTAAGCAAAAGTATGTTAGTCTTAAGGAGAAAAAGTTGATGCTTCAAAGAGAAAAACTGTTAGTATGAAGTAAAAGTTTTGCAGTATTAAGGAAGAATATTGTTACTTTGAAGAGAAGATTTGTTAATGTTAAGAAAAATTTGCTACTTCTGACAGAAAAGTTGTTGTCACAATCGAATAAATGTTACTTATAAGAAAAATTTGGTGTCTATGATAGAAAACTTGCCAGTTCAACCAGGTAACGAGTTATCACTAACGCAACTTGTTTTTTCCACGAGACACTGTATTTTGTTAAGTCAAAGTGTGTTTTTATTAAGGTAAAAAGTTGATAATTTAAATCAAAGAATTGTTAGACCTAAGGAAAACTTCCTACTTCTGGCAGAAAGTTGTTATTATAACGAAAAATTGTTACTTCTAAGAAACATTTGGTATCTTTGCCAGAAAACTTGCTAGTTCGAACAGAAAACGTGTTATCACTGATTAAAAATATTATTTCTAAGAGAAATTTGAGTGTGTTAAGTCAAAGTTTGTTATTTTTAAGGAAAAAAGTTGATACTTCGAAGGGAAAATTTGTTAGTGTAAAGGAAAACTTGCTATTTCTGACAAAAAACTTGTTATCATAACGAAAAATTGTTACTTCTAAGAAAAATTGTGTATATTTTGTAGAAAGTTTGTTACTTCTGGCGGATAAGTTGTCATCATAACGAAAAAATTGTTACTTCTGAGAATTTTTTTTTTTCTTTGACAGAAAACTTGCTACTTCAAACAGAAAACTTATTAGCACTGACGAAAAGGTATATTTTCAAGATATATTTGAGTTTGTTAGGTAAGAGTATGTTAGTTATTAAGGAAAAAAGCTGATGCTTTGAAGAGAAAATCTGTTAGTTTTAATTAAACTTTCTTATATATTAAGGACGGATAGTCTTACTATGATGAGAGAACTTGTTAGTGTTAAGGAAAACTTGCTACTTCTGACAGAAAAGTTGTTATCACAATCAAAAAATATTACTTCTAAGAAAAGTATGGTATCTTCGACAAAAAACTTGCTAGTTCAAATAGAAAACGTGTTATCACTGACGAAAAATATTATTTCTAAGAGAAAGTTGGGTTTGTTAAGTAAAAGTATGTTAGCATTAAGGAAGAATGTTGTTACATCGAAGAGACAATTTCTTAGTGCTGAGGAAAACTTGGTACTTCTGACAGACAACGTGTTATCATAGCGAAAAATTGTTACTTCTATGGAAAAATGTGTATGTTTGACAGACAGTTTTTTACTTCTAACAGATAAGTAGTCATCATAACGAAAAAATACTACTTCTAAGAAAGTGTTTGTGGTTGGGGGGTTGTGGTGATGGCAGAGGGGTGTCTTGGAGTAGTTATCGTGCTCTGGAGTTGCTATGGAGTGCTCTTGGAGTTATAGTCATTCTGTTCTGGACCATAAGTATACTTTTTTACTGGTTTGGACATCTACTCTTCTTTCAAAGGGATGCTCTGACGTTAGAGGTTGCTGTAGAAACTCAGCGATAATTTCCCTATTATTACTACCTTTAAATTATCTCGACCGAGAACGTTTTTAGCCTCTTTTATCACCTAGTCAAAGCCCGGATTCCGTTCCAGGAGTGTGCAGACAGAAACCAAACTCCCCCACTGCGCGTAGGATGGCCGGATTCCGTCCCCCAAAAAGAGTAGACACATACCAAATTCCCAACCAGCGCACGGGGTGGATGGTACCAAGAATTTCTCGAAATTGAAATTCCCTGCCTTTGTATGTTTTGATATTTTGATAAAAATGTACCCTGGGCTAAAAGAAACCGCTCGGGGGGATGGACACTTCCTTAGAGGCAATCAGGGAACAGGTCGGTACCTTAGTTGAGGGAAGCAGAATAACCATAAATGTATGCCTGAAAATTAGCACTTTGCGTAACGAAAAAAAAAAATAAAACAGTGTTGAGCTGGTGACGGAGAAAACGATTGCCCTCCCCGAAGTCCTCGTCCTTCGTCTTTCCTTAAATTTGGCATGTTATTCTTTATCATTTTAAAGGTGTAATAGCACCTAAATACTACATCTATTATCAATGCATCCTCTGCAAAAGAATGCTACTAGGTGTGAGTTGGAAGCTATTGTCAGGATATTGTGAAATACCAATTAACTTATCTTAATGAAAAAGGGGTATTTCCTTAAAAAGCTCTTAATATGTCTTAAATTCCACCTAATATCACTCCCCTTCTCCCCTACCCTCCGGGGTTGCAGGCTAGAAGCCCCGGTTTTTTATAATAGATGTGTTTTTTGCGTATAGTATAATACGACATTTTAATCTTTTATTTTTTTGTGTTTTTTAGCTGTCTTTTTATGTTTTATTTACTTGTCAATTTGTTTTTATTTTCATTGTCTGTGTTTTTAAGATGTAGTCTTTAGCACGAGTAAGACATGCATTTCCCTTTTATTAATATCTTTAAAGCATGTGTCCCCCCCTCCCGATTCTATCAAATTGGGAGATCAATGCTTCATTCTAACGAGTGTCAAAAAACGGGGAAATCTTACTAATATTAGGTCAAGCAGGGGATGAAGGGAGCGGGGGGCAGTGTCAAATGGGTGAAATGCCATGGCAGTTGCGTGTGTTTTGTGGGGCATTAGGATTAGCTTGGGTTGGATCGGGGGATTTAAAACCATAATTTTTATTAGAAAACGCCTGAAGAAAGTTATGTTTGGGTTGGGGGGGGGGGGTCATGTAATTTCACTGTGACTTGAACTACAGCTTAAAAGTTAAGATGTGGACATTAAAGAATTATTCCAATGGAACATATGAAAATCTAACAGGTAGCAGTTCTTAATATAGTTTAAATTGCATCTAATATCACTCCCCCCTACCCCCGGGGTTGCAGGATTGAAGCCCCGGTTTTCTATAATAGATGGTTCTGTTTTGCGTATAGTATAATATGACATTTCCCTATTTTGTTTTTTGTCGTGTTTCTTCTATGTTTTATTGCTTGTCAATTTGTTTTTATTTTCATTGTCTGTGTTTTTAAGATTTATTGTTTAGGACGAGTAAGACACGCATTTCCCCTTTATTAATATCTTGAAAGCAAATACCCCCCGGAGTCTATCAAATTTGTCTGTAAACACGCCATTCTAACGAGTGTTTCAGCCATCTGGGAATTTTGTCAAGTAACAATGTGGGGGAAGTTTGCTAGCTGGGGGGGGGGGTATGTGTATAAAAAAATCTCAGGGGAGTTTTGCTAGCTGAGGATTTATGGCTAGAAAGGCATTGTGGGGGATTTCAGCACCTGGGGGGTGTGTCTGTACATGCATAGGATGCATGTTTTTATCTAGAAACATGACATGCGCTAGAAATCTAGCCTAGACAAGATAATTTATTTCAAATATGTCCTGCAAACATAACAAACATCAACAAAACAAAGAAACATCAAACAATGTAACCAACATTCATAACATAACCATCAACATAACATAACCAAGAAACAACATCAACATAATATAACAACATAACATCAACATAACATAACATCAAACCACATAACCATCAACATAACAAAATAACATAACCATGAAACAACATCAACATTTCATAACCAACAAAAGTCATCAAACAACATTAACATAACTTAACAACAATAGCCATCAAACAACATTAACATAACATAACAATAATAGCCATCAAACCACATTAACATAACATAACCATCAAACAAAATAACCAACACAACCTAAAATCAACATAACATAATCAACGATAACCATCAATCAACATCAACATAACATAACAACAATAACCATCAAAATAACCATGAAACAACACTAACATATTATAACAACAATAGCCATCAAACAACATTAACATAAAATAACCAACATAACATAACATAAACATGAAACAACATCAACATAACATAACAACAATAACCATCAAACAACATTAACATAATATAACCAACATAACACAACATAACCATGAAACAACATCAACATAACATAACAACATAACATAACATCAAAATAACCATGAAACAACATCAACATGACATAGCAACATAACATAACCATGAAACATAACATAACAACAATAACCAACAAACAAGTGTTAATTTCCCTAGGGATGCGTTTGAGATCCAATGGAAAAGGGATAGGGATGACTTTAAAACTCCATACTAATTTCCCTAGGGATGGCTTTGAAAGCAGTGAGGCCCCACTACTTTTATATTGTTATCAAAACTACTTTCTTAGAATTCCCCTGAGCCGATTCCTTGATAATAAACCAGATCGGCTGGTTCCTACTTAACACCCTATTCTAGCGTATCCCGTCTAATTCTCATCCCAAAGAACTCCCTGGCTTTTTCTACTTCACACAGGGAGATGTCCTGCCCAAAACGCAAATCACTACTCACAGAAAACGTCATCATGCAAATCTCCATCAGATTAAACTTTCAGCTTTTAAAATTTATGAGGCTAAAATTGTAATATAAATGTCCTGAAACGAATATAGTATGTATTGTAGATAAAAGAATATGTATAACTTACGAGAGTGGAAAGTGGCACTAGTGTTGGCAAAAAAATATCAACGCCATGTAGTGTTTGGCGAAACTGGACAATTTTTCAAGCTTTGTAATTTTTTTTTATCAAGAACTGAGCCCAGATACTTACTAGCTCACCAGTTTTACCATCTACACAAACTAAATTAATTATTTTAATTATTAAAGTGAAAAGAAGGGCCATTTGGCAAAACACAAGAATGCCAGTTCCCTCTCTTTTACTTTATCCATACTCTTTGGCGTAAATAAAAGAGTATGGGTAACTTATAAGATGGGTAAATATATATGGTTAATACACTGTATGGGTAATTATGTAAGTTATCAATACTTTTTGCCGCAGATGTTTGACAAATGGATTATAATTACCACCTCAATTTGATATCTCTATTTTCTGAGTTCGTTGGTTATAACGTGAATATTGTAATATGGAAGTCCAGAAATCAAAGAATGGTAAGTTTATATTTTACAGGGGGTGTTTGAAATACACCAATGTTGGAATTTAAGAGTTTTAGAGACTCTAATTTTAGTATGAGAGGCTATAGTTACTATAGTAGAAGTAAAAAACAAATCAGAGTATAATTATTTTAAGTTTTAACCTTGTCTGTTACTTTAGACAAAAAATTGGCTTTTTTATTCCTAAATTCGCGGTGCCAGGTATAATCAAATATTTTATTGGCCGTTAATCTTTTTTGAGGTATTTAGATGACTATTGAATCTCATTTTAAAAGAGTCAACAGAAAAACTTTTAGGGATATTTTCCTCAGGAAGATAGTTCCTGATTGAAGTGCAACGTCGGATGAAGCTGTTCTTCAAGTACTCTCTTATTGTCTTGCCAGCCAATGTGTAAATGATTAGTTTAAAAAAGATACTCCAGTTTTGTTGTTGTTAAGTAATTAAGCTACAATTAAAAGTTTTCTAAAGTATTGTTTTCTAGCTTTCCATAACAAACAAAAGAGTACTCTAGGTTTGTTGGTATTAAGTAATTAAGCTACAATTAAAATTTTTCTAGAAACTTCGAAAAGGGCTCATTCAATTGGAAATTGGTGTGGCTTGTGCCCTTTTTAATTGTCGAGAGCGATTGGAAGGCAACTAACACCCCTTCCACGCCCACCATTTCCCCAAACCCATCCGATCAAAATTTTGAGATATGCATTTTGTTCAGCGTAGTTGATTTCCAGATAGAAAATATGTTTTTGAGGAGGACACTCCCCCCGAGCCCTCAGGGCAAGGGTGGTAAGTTATGCCCAGGGGGCATATAAGGTTCTTATAGAAAGCGTTGTCGTAGAAACTTCAAAAAGGCTCATTCGATTGGAAATTCAAAGAGCTAGTGCCCTTTTTTAAAGTCGAAAGTGATTGGAGGGCAACTAACCCGCCTCTCACGCCCAACATATACACAAACAAGTCCAATCAAAATTTTTAAATAGCCATTTTATTCAACGTAGTTTTAAGTATTGGAAATTAGGTCTTCTAGGATGACAACCCCTCCCCACAGCCCTCAGGGCAAGGGTGGTAAGTTATGCCTTGGGGGCATAAAAGCTTCGTATAGAATGCGTTGTCGTAGAAACTTCAAAAAGAGCTCATTCGACTGGAAATTGAAAGGGCTGGTGCCCTTTTTAAGAGTCAAAAGTGATTGGAAGGCAGCTAACATCCCTACAGGCCCAAAATTTCCCCAAACACATTCAATCAAAATTTCAAGATAGCCATTTTGTTACACGCAGTTTAAAGTTTGGAAAATTAAACCTTTGAGCAGGACACTCCCCCCACAGTCTTAAGGGCAAGGGTTATAAGTTATGCCCTGGGGGCACATATGGGTTTTATTGAAATCTTTGTCGTAGAAACTTGAAAAAGGGCTCATTCGATTGAAAATTCAAAGGGCTAGTACCCTCTTTAATATTCGAAGGTGATTTGAGGGCAACTAGCCCCCCTATAACGCCCATCTTTTCCACAAACACATACAATCAAAATTTTTAGATAGCCATTTTGTTCAACGTAGTTGAAAGTTTTGGTAATTAGATCTCTAAGGATTAAAACCCCTCCCCCCACAGCCCTCAGGGCAAGGGTTTTAAAATATACCCTGGGGGCATATGAGGTTTTTATAGAAAACGAAGTTGTACAGACTTCAAAAATGGCTCATTCAATTGGAAATTGAAAGGGCTAGTACCCTTTTTGATAGTCGAAAGGGATTGAAGGGCAACTAACCCCCCTCTCGTGCCCACCATTTCCTCAAACACATCCAGTTAAAATTTTTATATATCCATTTTTTTCAGCGTAGTTGACTTCCAGATATAAAATATGTTTTTGAGGAGAACACTCCCCCAAAACCTTCAGTGCAAGGGTTTTAAGTTATGCCCTGGGGGCATATAAGAACTCTGGCATCTTGATTTGTTTTTTCTTGTTTTTACCTTTTTTAAAAATAAACTTGTCAATTTGGTAAGTTATTGGCACCCTTGTCACATTGCCCCCCCCACCCAAGCTGTTGCTCTAGATAAGCCTTTCGACACGAGTACGCGAGTACCCAAGTAACTAATTTGTTAAATTTTTTAAATTAAATAAAAAAAACAAGTTTTTTTTAACTGTAAGTAAGGAGCGATATCGAAACTTTTAACGAACAGATATTATTCCGTATATGAAAGTCCCTTCCTCAACGCCTCGCTCTTTATGCTAAAGTTTTTTATTGTTTTAAAAAATAAAGTTGTGAGACAGAGTCAAACTTTAGCATAAAGAGCGAGGCGCTGAGGAGGGGACAACCCCTTTCATATACGGAATAATTTCTGTTCGTTTTAAATTTTAATGTCGCTCCTTACTTTCAGTTTGCAAAACATGTTTTTTTTTTATTTAATTTCTCAACATTTTTGAGTTAATGCAGCTTTGATTTTGGCTCACCGTACATGAATAAATCAAACGAAATTTGCATATTAATTTTACTTTTTTGGCTAAATGGCATTCTCGAAATTTTTTTCTGACGTAACTTACGTAACGAACTTCTATATTCGTATGCTTTTATTACGTATATAAGGGAGTTCACCCCATAGTCAATTACTCGCCCTTTACACTAAAGTTTAAATTTTGTTCTAATCACAAACCCCTGAATCATAAAGGCCGGTTAATGAGAATAGATAGCTCATTTGAAAGTACTAAAAAAAAGCTTTAGCGTAAAGAGCGAGATATTGACCTGGGGGCGCACCCCCTCATATACGTAATAATTTCTGTTCGTTTTAATTTTTAATGTTGCTCCTTACTTTCAGTTGAAAAAAACTTGTTTTATTTAATTTCTGATCGTTTTTTAAATAATGCTAAGAAATCTGGTACCCCCTTCATAGAAATATCTCTTCCCCCAAGGAAACATCCTCCATAAAAAGATGCTCCCCCGTACGCTCTTCCTCTCCCCCCACTAGAAAAAAATCCCTCCTGAAAACGTCTGTATACTTCCCATTAACCAATACTATATGTAAACAATGGGCAAAGTTCATAAATTGCAGCCCTTCCCCCGGGAACTGTGGGGGATTAAGTCATCATCAAAGAGATGTTTATTAAATCTTCGACCATGCTGAACAAAATGACTGTCTCAAAATTTTGATTAGATGACTTTGGGAAAAAAAGAGCGTGGGAGGGGGCATAGTTGCTCTTCATTTATGAGGAAGATGACAGTCTAAACCTCCCTTTCAGTGTTTGTTATTACATCCCCATATTCGTGTGCCATGTTTATTTAAAATGACTAATTCATCTTGATTTTTAGGTAACTTTGGAAGAAGCCACTGCCCTTTTAACTGACTGCGAAACCTCTGATATAGAAATGGACAATGCTAGTGAAATAGATCCATGTCAAGATGTCCGATTTGATGTTGCAGACACCGAAGAATGAACAATGTTTTTCACCCAATGCTCGATTGTTTCATTGCATTATTTATGACCTAAAATGGTGATATTTCCTTTTTTGGTTGATTGAAACAAGGACTTATACAGTCAGTGTATTGTCTGAGCTTCGAATGGAAAAATTTTTGAAATTGATATATTTTGCCTCTTTTTATTTGTTTCAGTGAAAGATATTAAAACATGATTCTATATGGACAACATTTTTTTTTCTTTGTCTCTACTGTAGGAAATCAATAATATATATCGTTTTTTTTTTTTTGGGGGGGGGTCGTTTTACAGGTACAAATTATTTGAAAGTCTACGATTCGAACAAACAGTTGTGGGGGGGTCAAGCCCCCTGACCCCCCACCCTCTGGATACGACCTTGTCTTTCAATCAGGGGCAGTCCAACTGGATATGGATAACGGTGGAACGGCAAATATATGCATTAATTTTCGTCAAGCATCTTACTAGGAAAGAAAAGTAAGCGAAGAGAACACATCATATGACAACATCAATGAGGCTGCAATTTTTGATGGGGTTGGATATTGATGACATTGATGCAAGTTAATGAAGTGACTTTAAAACATAAGCATGAAGTTAAGATTCTTACGACAGATGGTAACTCGGAACAAAAGATCTTGGCGTTTGACTATTTTACTCCAAACCTCAAAAACATGTAACCGTAGCTATTTTAACTACGAGGTATGACTCTAGGGACTTCTTTTAACAAAAAACCATTGAAATTTTAATGAGTGGAACCCGCTAGAAATTAGACGCCTAGATAGACAGAATTTACAGTCCCGGAAAAACTTTACACAATATATAGGCTGACTTTCAAAATGTGAAGTTAGTAAAAGAATCTTTGAGCTAGAAATGACTCGGTTCCTTGTTAAAATTATCGTATACAATGAACTGTGACAGATCAGTATCAGTATTTATTAATATTGGAAATACTTGTTATATTAACTCGGTACTGCAGGTCAACCGTTTACAAATCTAATCCCACTTTTTATAATTTTTTCGATAGAAACTATGCAAAATTAAACATTCACTAACCTATTGGGTTACAAACGATGACGTACAATTAGCTTACTAGACCTTTGGTGCTTTGGAGTAGTCCACGAAGCCGCGCCAAAGACCGGTGATACGCCACTGAAAATATTTCTGCGCGTCACCGTAACAAAAGCTTCGGCGCACCAGCAATACGGTGGTGGCGGCCGAATATTTCTAGCCTCTAATCGTTTTTAGATTATTCTGAGAAAAATATATCGCAAAATCCACTATTTAATGGCACTTGCACAAATTTTGGATTGGGGTTTGGGGTATAAACAATGGGTGGACGGTTTCTTGGTCTCTAAGGACTTTTGACTATCAAATTTAAGACTAGTTCTTTATTTGGTATTAATTGAACGTCTTTCCGACTTTGATCTCTCCACCGTTTCCGTACTGCGCGACTATCCGAAACTACAATTTCGTCTTCGAACATTAAAAACTGATGATTATTTTATGACACCCCAATATCATTGTCTCTTACTTGAACAGGTGTTTAGAACTTTCACTTCCCGTCTAATGAATCTCCGGAATTATCTAGGAGAAATATGGGGGGGGGGCTGTTGAGGATATTTTTTACGGGGGGGGGGAGGAATAGTCCTTGGAGTGCTTTCTGGAGGGGAAAAAGCTTAGACCCAGAACAAATTGTCACTGTAGAGAGTAGACATTGAAATGTTGGGAAGTATCAACCTTCTTATTGTGTAGATTGATTACTTTATTTTATGTTATAACGAAGTTCTCTACTTCATAAAATTCCTATACCTTTTATTTTTATTCATTTTCTCTGTCATACTCATTTTAATCCACCTTTAACTTTTACGCCAAAGTTTAACTTTTGCATTTACAATTTTTAAAAAATGAAAATAGAACCTCTTAAAAAACTGTTCTCTTAATATAATTTTAAAGGTGGGCCTTAAATGCCAAAACCATCAGTTTTATCCTGATCTGCATCCTCACTGCCCTAAAATTATCAGATCAAGCAGCCTCCTTTCTTTGATATGTTATCATGACTCTTGAAGAAATTTAGAGTTGTTCTCTGAGAAAATCCGTTAACAACATTTACACAACCGATCGAAATAGCTGATCCACTGAGAGCACCTGAGATTAGAGCCTTTCTTTTCAACCTCAGGTTGTTATGTTTATATTTTTAGAGAGATAAAATTAATTAGAAAAACATTATTCCTGGTAAATAACCGCATTATATAGTTCCGGAAACCCACTGCAGCTGTGATAATTAAAAGTGCGACATAATCCATTTTGGTCGGAAATGAGTTACGTATGTTTAATAGCTAAACTAAGCACGAGCAATCTAATGGTGCACTCAAAATTGCATTATCTTGTACATATACTAAAATATCAAGGGACACAAGTCTTTAAGTGGCATATGTTTCTTTTTTATCAGGTCTTGTTATTAGCTTCATGCTTCAGAATAACAACAACCGACAAATTTTTTCTGTTTTTTTTTTGTCTTTCCTGAAAAGTTAAGAACCTGGCATATGTCTCAATTATAATTATTACAGGCAACTGGATAAGGGCAAAAACAAATTTAGAAATATAGTAAATAAAAAGGATCTTATCAAAATAATCTGATTTACATAAAAGCCGCCTAATAGTATACTGTAAATACAATCTTTTACTTCACCATAAAAGTACTTTAAAATAATTGTGGAGAAAAAATTCTATTTTACTGCCTAATCACTTGCATGGTTTAGATATATTCCTCCAGCTGAAGGGATACAAGAAGTGAAATCCTATCTTGATATTGATAGGAAGAACCACTCAGGTAAATTTAGCCCAAAAAACTACAAATGTGTGAGTTTTCAGAATCCCTTCCCCAAAGAATGAAATTTCAAAAAGAATGAAATTCTGAACTTTCCTAAAACATGAGTTCATTATCGCAATGGGGGATAACCGTCCCTCCATTTTGTGTGGACTGTTTAACTTAATGTTGAGAGGCAAGTGTGGTATCATGTGGCAATGCGACCTTTAAAACTAGGACAATTTTCATATAGCTTTTCAGAAGTCCATGTCAGTTAGCTATTTCCTAATTTTGTACCAAAGTAGGGTCAAAATTAGTTCGCTAGGTATATAATCCCTTTTGTGTGAAGACAGGAGTTCAAATCCTGGTATTGCTGCTTATTTACTTTGCAAGATGATCTTGAGGGTTGAATTATCCTATACCCTTTTTTATTGCGTTCTTCAAAAATAAACTTTTTTTTCCTTTCTATCTTAGCTTGTCATGTAAAGATGTAGATACGTTTGTTTTTGCTTTTCATTATTCTTTCTATTACCAGGTGGACTGTAGAAAGGGTTAAAATCGTTAATAGAGTTTTACTCAGCATGTAAAGATGTGTTAAACTCGTACAAAATTGTCGGCACAGAACTGTTTTCAGTACTGTCATCTAGTTGAACTTAACTTGACCAAACTTGCAAAAAAGGTCGCTCTACAATACTCTCTTCAAGACATCTACTCTCTTGAGAATTTTTCACATGTCATTACTAAATTTAAGACTTAGTGCCGACACAAAATATGAAATATTTGTATTTCACAATAAAGACAAAATAGTTATTATAATAAATTTGTGAAGTTATTTTTCTTTTAGGGACAACTATCATTCTTTTTGCGGAAATATGTAGCCCAAATTATATATTTCTTGAGTGTTTTTTTTGTTCCTTTGTGTTTTTTTTTTGATTTCGTCACCATTGATTCAGTTGATTCCCTGGAGACGTTAAAACTTGGTAATCAAACAGTTCGTGGTAACGAACTGAAAGTAAGGAACGACCCAGCTCAATAGTAATCAAAACTCTAAAAAATGGAATTTTGATACCAGTAGATACATCAAAAGAATTGGATTTTTATGCTGATTTCAAATATATAAGTTTCATCAAATTTAGTCTGCCTGAAAAAATTTGCCTTATTTTCGAAAAAGGTGAAACACTCCCTAAAAGTGATTACGTGGGAGGACCTTTCCATAGAGGATGTTTCCTTGGGGGAAGGGACATTCCTATGAAGGGGGCGTCGTATTTCCCAGCATTATCTAAAAAACGATCAGAAATTAAATACAAAAAAACGAGTTTTCCAACTGAAAGCAAGGAGCAACATTAAAACTTAAAATGACCAGAAATTATTGCGTATATGGGGGGGGTTGCCCCCTAGTCAGTGCTTAGCTCTTTATGCCGAAGTTTTTTTTAGGGCTTTCAAAAGATCTATCTATTCTAATTAAACGGCCTTTGTGATTCATGGATTTGTGATTCGGACAAAATTCGAACTTTAGCGCAAAGAGCGAGGTACTGACTGGGGGGCGAACCCCCTCATATACGTAATAATTTCTGGTAGTTTTAAGTTTTAATGTTGCTCCTTGCTTTCAGTTGAAAAAACTTATTTTTTTTTATTCAATAATACCAAGTACCAGTTTGATTGACTTTAAATGTAAAAGAACATAAATAATGCAATAGAGCATGAAGGAAAAAAAGCAGGATGTGATGTCAAAGCTCAAGATTTACGTATATATTTTAACACTTTACATGCAATATCTTTTCTGTTTTTTTATGAATTTCTCCCTGTCTCGTAAAAGAAATTTCTCGAAAAAAGGATAGCTTAGTGATAGAGATGAAACATTCAGGTATTATTGGAGATATGAGGGTGGAAATTGAGGCGAGAGGAATTCAGATTTTGCGGTAGGTATGGGCGTACGTAGCTCCTCGTCTAAAGGGAGGGGGCAGCTGATTCTGTGATGAAGGGCAGGGGGGCACTGAAATTATATTGGAAACTCACAAAACCTTACATTGGCAGCAAGTTCTATCAAACCTATGAAATCTTTATTAATAAGTAATCATCAATAAGCTTCAGCATTAATCTTCTTGGATTAGAGCTGAACATTTCCAAAATATTATGGATAATTGCTTCTTTTTGACTTTTATTCTGTCATTCCAGCTGTTTATTTACAGATTTTTCAACCCTCTACCTATTATTAACTGCTTTTTTAGCCATCTTCCTTTTTCAAGTGCCTTTTCCACCATCTACTTTTTCGACCATATCTAGTGTAAATTTTAAGTTGTAGGTGGGGGGGCAGCTGTCCTCCTCTGCCCTCCCCTCCGTACGCCCATTTTGGCAAGGTTTGTGGAAAGTGCTAGTACTAAGCCTGTATCAGATTTGACGCCTACAAGAATATACAGTGCAGTTTGACGTACATATTGCAAAAAGTGACCGATCCTTTTATATTATATACCTATAAAGTGATCATACATGTTTTGGAACTACGGTTGAGATTGTATAATGCAAGCAGACGGGTTTTTGAAGCACTTTCATCATAACATGTTTTATTTTATCTTGAACCATCATAACAGTTTATACAGCCAAATCGTATTCAAAATATTTTCTTGGAAAGAAATTTAAGTTTTGTATTAATTTCGGGTATCTATGGATATTCATTGAATTATATAATTAAGGAAGGTACTAATTAAAGAATAGTAGGCTAATCCCAGAATTGATTGATTGATTGACATATACTGTTAAAAGCTAACTCAATTTGCAAAAAAAAGGATATAGGCTAACATTGGCGAATTGAACTGTATCAACGATATTAATTGAATAATAGGGAAAAAACAGAGTTAGATAACATTTGCGAATTGGATACAGCCAAATCGTATTCAAAATATTTTCTTGGAAAGAAATTTAAGTTTTGTATTAATTTTGGGTATCTATGGATATTCACTGAGTTCTACAATTAAGGAAGTTGCTAATTAAAGAATAGTAGGATAAACCCAGAATTGATTGATTGATTGACATATGCAGTTAAACGCTAACTCAATTTGAAAAAAGAAGGACATAACATTCACGAATTGAACTGTATGAACAATATTAATTGAATAATAGGGGAAAAACAGAGCTGGATAACGTATGCAAATTGGACTCACATGAAGGTGGAGAAAAAAGGGTTAAAATGATTAGCAGTTAAGGTTAGACCAAAGGGCTTGTTAACTATGGTAACTTGTTATAAATTTGAAACAACATCAATATATGAAAATGGTTAATGATGATAGAATGACATTGTGAGTTGACCTAGCTTTACCTCTCCGATGTGTTCTGTATAATACACAAGTGGTGTTTGAACAGTGTTGTCAATTTAAAATGGGGTATAACGTTATAGTATACAAAAAGTTGATACTAAGAGAGATGTAGATGCCAAGAAAAGAATTTTAATAATGAAATTCAGATCAAACCTTAGAAATCCTTGCAAATCAAGTAGTAAGGTGTATATGAGTACGAACCATCAAGGATTATAAGCACCAACGACCCTAACCACAAGAGACCTCAACCCCCAGAGGTCACCTATCCCCAAACTCGAAGGGCGCCCCCTCCCCTCCAACTTTTTGACCCCCTCCCCCCGATTTTTTTGAATTTTTTGAAGTTTTTTTTTATTTTTTTATTATTTTTTTTAACATGATATATTTTTTTAAACTTTTTTTACATGTCTTCGAATAAGATGAAACAAAAAAAATCACATTTAATATTTTCCAAACTCAAAATGAGAATGGTATAGACATGTTAGTCATGACCTTTACTATTAGAAAAATAATGTTTGTAGTAACACTTTTTTTTTATTGGACTAATTTTTTTTTGGGACCAAAATTATTTAATTTTTTTACGTGTCTTCAAATGACATAAAATATGCTTACGGCTCTAACAATTGTACTCTATGCTTGCTCAGAGACACGATGCAGCTTTCCCACTGGTACTTTATGGTGGGTTATCGACACTATTTAGTTTATTGCATGTATTAAATCAATACTTTTTACTCAGTGGAACGATAAACACATAAGTTATATCTTTAAAAAAAAGTGAAGATGGAGCATTTTAATAAAGTGTGTTCACATGACAATGTTATAGTAGCATTGAATACCGACAAGGAGAAGTATTTAAACTATGAAACAAGTACAAGTGATAGCACTATTTGAAATGTATGCATGCATTGTCATGACAGTAAGGAATTAAATTTCTTTGGAGTACCGAAATAATTCAACTCTTGTGTTGGTGGATATGCAAGATTGAGATCTCCAGAGATGATTACACTCAAAGAGAATGCCAGCATAAAAATAATCGTTGATGATACAGGACAACTCCTTGCTACTGTTGCAGGTAACATATTACCTACTGATACATCCCATCGTCAGCTTTCGGGTATTAGCATTCAACGGAAGATCAAAAAAAAGGCTTACTCTTCTATTAATTTCATAAACCATATCTTGTCTACGTGCTAGAACTGTTCCCTGTGTAAAGAAAGTGTAGTATCAGACTGTGAGACAACTAGAATAACCAAGAGGGCAACAGTAGAAAATATCAGTAAGAACTACGACGAAGAATAGATTAAAAACAAAGCACCAGCAAGCATTACCTCCATTGATCAAACAGTCAATGAACCAAATAATACCAAAGACAAAAAGCATATTGAGCCTGTCGATGACACGCCAGTAAAAATTGTGCATGACTCAAAATGGAATAATGATTACTCTACTGATTACAAACTAAGAGAAGACAATAGCTACAATATCAAGAGAGAACATGGTGAACTATTTTATGGAACAGATTCAAAATGTCCAAAGTTGATCATTGATATTAACAATGTATCATAATATATTTTTGTATTAATATTCTACATAACATTATTTGATTAAAAAATATGTTATGCATTACATTGTTACGTGTTCATTATTTTTAGAGTATGCTAGCATATCAAACGTTTAGAATGTCTATTAAAGCATCGGAGATGTAAGAAAAGGAATTTTCATACGTCTATTGTCAGACACATGGGTTAACATATGAATAAATTCAGTATCAACATCCTTTGTCGGATAAGTCGGATAAAATTGACAAAATCTAAGTATCAGAGTGAATAATTTTCTTATCAACATCCTTTGCTACATACATCGAATAAAATTGATAAAATATAAGTGTCTGAGTGAATGAATTTTTCTTATCAACATCTTTTGTCAGATACATCAAATAAAATTGACAAAATCTAAATTTCAGAATGAATAAATGCTTTAACAACATCCTTTATCGGATATGTCGGATAAAATTGACAAAATCTAAGTATCAGAGTGACTAAATTCTATATCAACATCCTTTTCTTAGATACATAGGATAAAATTGACAAATTCTAAGTGTTAAAGTGAATAAATTTTTTTATCAACATTCTTTGCCAGATACATTGGATAAAAATGACAAATCTAAATTTCAGAAAGAATAAATTCATTATCAACATCCTTTGTCGGATATGTCAGATAATATTGACAAAATCTAAGTATCAGAGTGAATAATTTTTTTTATCAACATCCTTTGTCAGATACATCAAATAAAATTGACAAAATCTAAATTTCAGAATGAATAAATGCTTTAACAACATCCTTTATCAGATATGTCGCATAAAATTGACAAAATCTAAGTATTAGAGGGACTAAATTCTATACCAACATCCTTTTCTTGGATACATAGGATAAAATTTACAAATTCTAAGTGTTAGAGTGAATAATTTTTTTTATCAACATCCTTTGCCAGATACATCGGATAAAATTGAACAAATCTAAGTATCAAAGTGAATCAATCCATTATCAACATCCTTTGTCGGATATTTTAGATAAAATTGACAAAATCTAAGTATCAGAGTGAATAATTTTTTAATCAACATCCTTTGCCAGATACATCGAATAAAATTGATAAAATGTAAGTGTCAGAGTGAACAAGTTTTTTTTATCAACATCCTTTGTCAGATACATCGAACAAAAATTGACAAAATCTAAATATCGGAATAAATAAATACTTTAACAACATCCTTTATCGGATATGTCGGATAAAATTGACAAAATCTAAGTATCAGAGTGATTTAATTCTACATCAACATCCTTTTCTCGGATACATATATTAAAATTGACAAAATCTAAGTGTTAGAGTGAATATTTTTTTATCAACATCCTTTTCCAATTACATCGGATAAAATTGACAAAATCTAAGTGTCGGGGTGAATAAATTCATTATCAACATCCTTTGTCGGATATGTCGGATAAAATTGATAAAATCTAAGTTTCAAAGTGATTAGATTCCATATCAACATCATTTTCTCGGATACATGGGATAAAATTGACAAAATCTAAGTATCAGAGTGAATAAATGCTTTACCAACATCCTTTAAATGCATTATCACCATCATTTGTCGGCTATATCGGATAAAATTCATAAAATCTAAGTATCAGATTGATTAAATTCTATATCAACATCCCTTTCTCGGGTACATGGGATAAAATTGACAAAATCTAAGTATTAGACTGATTAAATTCTATATCAACATCCCTTTCTCGGGGATATGGGATAAAATTGACAAAATCTAAGTATCAGCGTGAATAATTTATTTTTTATCAACATCTTTTATCAGTTACAACAATTATAATTAACAAAATCTAAATATTAGAGTGAATAAATGCTTTTTCAGCATCCTTTGTTGGATATTTTGAATACAATTGACAAAATCTAAATATCAGAATGAATAAATGCTTTAACAACATCATTTGTCGGATATGTTGGATAAAATTGACAGAATATAAGTATCAGAGTTATTATATTCTATATCAACATCCCTTTCTCAGATACATTGGATAAAATTGACAAAATCTAAGTATCACAATGAATAAATTCATTATCAACATCCTTTGTCGAATATGTCATATAAAATTGACAGAATCTAAGTATCAGAGTGATAAAATTCCATATCAACATTCCTTTCACGGATACATGGGATACAATTGACAAAATCTAAGTATCAGAGTGAATAAATACTTTATCAATATCCCTGAAATGTATTATCAACATCATTTGTCGGCTATTTCGGATAAAATTGACAAAATCTAAGTATCATAGTGATTAAATTCCATATCAACATCATTTTCTCAGATACATGGGATAAAATTGACAAAATCTATGTATCAGAGTGAATAAATGCTTTATCAACATCCTTTAAATGCATTATCACCATCATTTGCCAGCTATATCGGATAAAGTTGACAAAATCTAAGTATCAGATTGATTAAATTCCATATCAACATCCCTTTCTCGGATACATGGGATAAAATTGACAAAATCTAAATATCAGAGTGAATAAATGCTGTATCAACATCCTTGAAATGCATGATAAACATCATTTGTCGGCTATTTCGGATAAAATTGACAAAATCTAAGCATCAGCGTGATTAAACTCCATATCAACATCATTTTATCGCATACATGGGTTAAAATAGACAAAATCTAAGTATCAGAGTGAACAAATGCTTTATCAACATCCTTTCAATTCATTATCACCATCATTTTTCAAATATATCGGATACAATTGACAAAATCTAAGCATCTGGTTCATTAAATTCTATGTCAACATCCCTTTCTCGCATACATGGGATAAAATTGACAAAATCTAAGCATCAGATTTATTAAATTCTATATCAACATCCCTTTCTCAGGTACATGGGATAAAATTGACAAAATCTAAGTATCAGAGTGAATAATTCATTTTTCTTAAGCATTTTTTATCAGTTACAACAATTATAATTAACAAAATCTAAATATCAGAGTGAATAAATGCTTTTTCAGCATCCTTTGTCGGATATGTTGAATAAAATTGACAAATCTCATAGGTTAAAATTGACAAATTCAAAGTGTTAGAGGGAATAATTTTTTTATCAACATCCTTTGCCAGATACATCGGATAAAATTGACAAAATCTAAGTATTAGACTGAATAAAATCCATTATCAACATCCTTTGTCGGATATGTCGGATAAAATTGACAAAATCTAAGTATCAGAAGGAACAATTTTTTTTATCAACATCCTTTGCCAGATACATCGAATAAAATTGATAAAATATAAGTGTCAGAGTGAACAAGTTTTTTTTTATCAACATCCTTTGTCAGATACAACAAATAAAAATTGGCAAAATCTAAATATCAGAATGAATAAATGCTTTAACAATATTCTGTATAGGATATGTTGGATAAAATTGACAAAATCTAAGTATCATAGTGATTAAATTCTACATCAACATCCTTTTCTCGGATACATAGATTAAAATTCACAAAATCTAAGTGTTAGAGTGAATTTTTTTTTATCAACATCCATTTCAAATTACATCGGATAAAATTGACAAAATCTAAGTGTCGGGGTGAATAAATTCATTATCAACATCCTTTGTCGAGATATGTCGGATAAAATTGATAAAATCTAAGTATCAAAGTGATTAAATTCCATATCAACATAAATTCCATATCATTCTAAATTTCAGAATGAATAAATTCATTATCAACATCCTTTGTCGGATATGTCAGATAAAATTGACTAAATCTAAGTATCGGAGTGAATAATTTTATTTTATCAACATCCTTTGCCAGATACATCGAATAAAATTGACAAAATCTAAATTTCAGAATGAATAAATGCTTTAACAACATCCTTTATCAGATATTTCGCATAAAATTGACAAAATCTAAGTACCAGAGTGACTAAATTCTATATCAACATCCTTTTCTCGGATACATAGGATAAAATTGACAAATTCTAATTGTTAGAGTGAATATTTTTTTTTTCAACATCCATTGCCAGATGCATCGGATAAAATTGACAAAATCTAAGTATCAGAGTGAATAAATCCATTATCAACATCCTTTGTCGGATATGTCTGATAAAATTGAAAAAATCTAAGTATCAGAGTGAATAATTTTTTTGTCAAAATCCTTTGCCAGATACATCGAATAAAATTGATAAAATATAAGTGTCAGAGTGAACAAGTTTTTTTTTTATCAACATCCTTAGTCAAATACATCGAATAAAAATTGGCAAAATCTAAATTTCAGAATGAACAAATTCATTAACAACATCCTTTATCGGATATGTCGGATAAATTGACAAAATCTAAGCATCAGAGTGATTAAATTCTACATCAACATCCTTTTATCGGATACATAGATTAAAATTGACAAAATCTAAGTGTTAGAGTGAATATTTTCTTTTTATCAACATCCTTTTCCAATTACATCGGATAAAATTGACAAAATCTAAGAGTCGGGGTGAATAAATTCATTATCAACATCCTTTGTCAGATATATCGGATAAAATTGATAAAATCTAAGTATCAAAGTGATTAAATTCCATATCAACATCATTTTCTCGGATACATGGGATAAAATTGACAACATCTAAGTATCAGAGTGAATAAATGCTTTATCAACATCCTTTAAATTCAACATGACCATCATTTGTCGGCTATATCGGATAAAATTGACAAAATCTAAGTATCAGAGTGAATAATTTATTTTTTATCAACATTTATTATCAGTTACAACAATTATAATTAACAAAATCTAAATATCAGAGTGAATAAATGCTTTTTCAGCATCCTTTGTCGGATATGTTGAATAAAATTGACAAAATCTAAATATCAGAATGAATAAATGCTTTAACAACATCATTTGTCAGATATTTTGGATAAATATGACAGAATCTAAGTATCAGAGTTATTAAATTCTATATCAACATCCCTTACTCGGATACATGAGATAAAATTGACAAAATCTAAGTATCAGAGTGAATAAATTCATTATCAACATCCTTTGTAGGATATGTCGGATAAAACTGACAGAATCTAAGTATCAGGTTGATTGAATTCCATATCAACATCCCTTTCTCGGATACATTGGAAAAAATTGACAAAATCTAAGTATCAGAGGGAATGATTGCCTTATATAAATCTTTTAAATGGATTATCAACTGCATTAGTTGGCTATATCAGATAAAATTAACAGTACATAAGCCTAATATTGATTAAATTTTACATCAAAATCCCTTTCTCAAATAGATGGGATAAAATTGACAAAATCTAAGTATCAAAGTGAATAAATGCTTTATCAATATCCCTTAAATGCATTATCAACATCACATGACAGATGCATCGGATAAAATTGACAAAATCTTAGTACCAGAAAGAATAAATTCGTTTTTAAAGTTTTTATCGGATACATCAGATAACAGTCATAAATCCAAGTTCTATGCATTTTGACTTAATGCGCCGTTACGTTGAATTTAGGTTAGACCGGTTGTAGATGGCAGCACACCCGCTCAGACACACAGTCATAGTGAGAGAGATATTCGAAAAGTTGAGTTAATTTAGGTTCACTTAGGATGGCCAGACATGCATTGGAATAAGCAAACACCCGCCCAGACACACAGGCAAAAAGAGTGAGAGAGATAAAAACACATACAAATACGTAGATTTAGACACAAAAACCGAGAAAGACATGGAGTGTACACCGCGACGGCGCATAAATAGTGGGAGAGACATGCAATGTCGACATAGCTTTATTTCATTTTTTAAGGTTAATTTAGACTAGGTTACGTGCGCGCACATAACCTAGTCTAAGAAATTAAACTATTTTTTCGAATCAGAATATGCTGGGCAGAATTTTTTCCGGCTGAATTTTCCGCAAGAAATTTTACGGAGAAGGGAGGGGTTGATTTTCAACGAGGATGGAATTGTCTAGAGAAAATTTTAACTGAAAGTAAGGAGCAACATCAAAACCTAAAACGAACAGAAATTATTCTGTATTTGAGGGCGGATTCCCCTTTCTGAAATCCTTGCTTTTAGGCCAAAGTCTTAAATTTCTTTCAAAATACTTTCCATACAAATTAAACAGAACTTGTGTTTGAGCATTCTTTCTTAAAAAACTACTACTACTACTAACAACTCACCGCAGTACCAAGCCGAATAAGGCCAACACAGCTACGCACGCTCCTCCTCCATTTTCTTTTATTTCTTAAAGAAGTGGAACAAAAATTCCAGCTTAAGCTTAAAGAGTTGAAGAAGGGGCAGCTCTCCTCATATGTGGAAAAATATATATTTGTTTTTTAAAAAAACATAGATAGCCTATATTTGTATTATTTGTTGGAAAATATATATATTTGTTTTAATGTATATTCTTACTTTCAGATGAAGAAGCTTCTTTTGTATTTAATCACGAGTAAGATCAGCTATGATCAGTTTTTTTTATGGGCCTTTCTCACTAGTTCCAATTTGGACTGCAAAATTATACTCATGAACTTTTAATTACACTCGTGAATAAAATGGTAGAGGAGAGAGACACAAAGAATAAAGTCTTTGAAGGCTCAATCAAACAAAAATACATATGTCAGGTCTGTGACTACGTCTCAACGAGGACAGTTGTTTAATTGCCTTTCGATAACTTGTTCTGGAAACACACTCGAAGATATGTTGTCAAAAACATTTGAGTCTGAAGAGGTTGATTCCAGGTAAACTCAATGCCTATAAACATACACGCACAGTTTTTGATACTTTAACACACTGCTGCTTCATTTTTTTTGAATGCTTAGAAAATAATTTTTGGTTTACCTTACCACAAGCATAGCTTGTTTTGAAATATCATCTAAATTATGCTAATATGAGGACCCGGAAAAAATGACTGACAGAATTCATCTTTATCAAGAAGAAAAATTCTTGGATATAATAATGCACTTTCTGAGTCTGTGAGACCAGAGCATTTCGTTGCAAATGTTTCAAGCTTCCCAGCAGTTGCGTAATTTCATCAAAATCCTGGGGGGGGGAGTTGGACCTAATTTATCAAATAAAGTGAAAATGACAGTAAAAACTAAAAAATAAGCCATTTAGTACCATGAAGGTACTTTTTATTGCTATGAAAGTACTATAAATGTACTTTATAGTACTATAAAGATAAATTTGTACTAAAAAAATTATCTATTTCTGTTGATGCTTGAATTATGCAGGTTTATCTTAATTTTGACAAGATTTTGGAAGAAACAAAATTTCAGCTGGGGGGGGGTCATGGATGAAGCGATTTGATTATAAAGGATTTTTGTTTCATTATTTTGCTGTCCACACAGCCTTCTCTTTAAAATATAGTAATTAGTTTAATTTAGGTGCAATCGCTGTAATTCATCTTGGAGTATAAAGGAGTGCCGTATACAATCATTACCTCAGGTCCTGCTACTCCATGTAAAAAGGTGAGGGTTATTCTTTTTTTTTTTTTTAAATCACTTCATTATGATAGATTCGACACTGCTAACTACTGTTAGTCGTCAACTCAACGTTTTATCCCCACCTCGCACATAATATACTCTATTATGACTATCTGCTCAAGGAGAGCATAAAGATTAAACTTATCACACTATAATCCTTAAATGTCATGGGGTATTGTTTGGCAGGAGAAGTCTGTGACCCAAATCCTTATGACTGACAAACAGGGACAGCAGGATTTTTCTCAGTATCCTATAGAAGACAAAAATATGTAAGATATATAAAATTTGCTGTACTTGGGGTTATTTCATACAATCCTGGGAAACTGTTGATTTTGGTATATATCAGAGACAAGATTCTAGCGTTGCCTATATTAAAAAGGCATATATAAGGCTTCAATGTATTCGTATTATAAAAACTTCTAAGAGCCACTTTAAGTGGATGAATGGTTGTATAAAATTCGGAGGGGACTCATTCAATTAGAAATTAAAATTTCTATTTTCTCTCTTTTCTACTTGTCGCTCGTCTCACTGCGAGTGATTATTTTATGTTTTTTTTTCTTCTCTGAATAAGTGATTCGTTTTTTTTCCCCCTTCTTTACAGGCCGATGAACCTTTGGGGGAATAGTAAAATGTAATATTGTATGTTCATTTCCTAATTAATAGATTCAGTTTAAGTGCTTACTTTCATTCTGTTCGTTTCAGGTTTTATTTATTATTTAATAGTAATTTATTGTCTTTTAAATTTTCATTTATTTAATGACTTTTCTTGCGTCTTAATTTTAATATGGCTATTTACTTTTCTTTGGAAAATTTCTTCTTAGGAAAGTTTGTTTTTTTATTAATTGATAAAACAACCTCATGTTAGACAGAAATTTTTCTCATGAGTTTTCTAGCGTTGTACATTTTCTAGCGTTAGGCCTATATTTTTCCAGATTCTCGTCCCCGAATACAAAAGACTCCAGATCTATATCAATTGCAAATGAGTTGGTAGTTGATCATAAAATTAAGATTGACCAACCTACCAAATTACAACTTGCAAGCTATGTTCAGCATTTAGGCCTTTCCGGTTTTGAAGGACATTACGTTGCAGCGGCCGGAAACTTGGTTTTCAACGACGCAGAGGTGAGTCAACGCCATATTTTTTTTTTGTGTGTTCTAAAATCAACACAAACTTGATTGACCCATGTCCTAAATAGAATAGAAGTTATTTTTAAAGCTAGATAAATAATCTATCGATCCTTTCAATTATTTTGAACAAAATAGTTAAGTCCAAACTTTATTAGGACGTCTTAGGAGTTGAACTGGGAATTGGTAGCAAAAATGAGCACGGGCGGGGGTGAATTTTACTTTACCTACACTGATACCGCATTTTTCAATTCTAATCAACCAGACTCTCTTCGAACTTTCTAAAGCCACTCCCTACAAATTAAGATGTTGGGGGCATTGGCGGACCTAGGGGGAGCCCCCCAAGATTTTTTCTGGTGCCCTCATATCTTATGTTTTTTTCTATTTTTCAATCTTTTTATTAATAATTTTGTCAATTTGGTGAATTATTGGCGCCCTTGTTACATTGACCCACCGCCCCAAGATTTTACTTATTTGTGCCCTTATCACAATAGCCCCACCCCTCAAAATTTTGCTCTAGATCCGCCCTTGTTGGGGAAATAAAAATAATATAAGATTGAATGCACATGGCTCTTTGCTTAGGCAGCTCTATAACGATGCTTATGATGGCAAAATTTAGCTATTTTATCGCTCACGTGACGTATGATCTTTTAACTTCCCTTGTTGAAAGTAGGGGCATCCCAAGAGATTGATAGGCATGTTGCACACTTACAAAATCTGATCTAGTAAAATGTTCTAGTAAATTATGAATGGCGTGGTGAACTCGTATTGCACCAAAAAAAATTGATAAGCCTGAATTGGAGGTGTTTTCAAACTAATTTTGCAATGCTTTGATGCCAAATATGCATTCCCAAGTTACCAAAATTTTACCAGGTTACCATTGCCGCGTTGAAAATCTTGAAACTGATTGCTGACGTGTTGAAGTTAACTTTTCTGGAAACTGATATTTATGAAGGTAGTTATTATTCTCCACAAATTATATTTCAATGTTTAATAGGTAGTGTCGTTGATTTAGCCCCAAAAATATAAAATAAAAATAGGTAGTCAATGTTTAATAGGTAGTGTCGTTGATTTAGCCCGAAAAATATAAAATAAAAATAGACGGCAAAATGTAGGCTATCACTACCTAATTAAATCAATTACGTGGACATCCATTTATTTATTATTGTTCGAAACGGCTAGACGAAGCCGTATACAAAAGCAAAAATCTCTTTTACACGTCAGTGATATTATGGATCGAATGCAGGACGAGGTGGTGTTACAATATTTTAACCCCCCTCCTCTCAATTTTTTTACTAGCAAATTCGTCAAAAAATGCAAGTAAAATGAATTTCCTTCCAAATTTAGCTCCTTGATGATGCCATACAATTTTGTAGGTAATATTACGGTAATCGTTAAGATCACCCCCCAGTTTTCTAAATTCTTTCCATATCGCTTTTAAAGCCCATTATTATACTGACTTTTAAGGCCAATTATTCAAAAACGCCTATTTTCAAACTAAAGAGTAGTTATTTTTTCTATCGTCTCTCTAAAACGTTTTAAACATTTGTTTTCATTAACAGCTTCTAAGCTTAAGCTTGTACTTGATTGATACATTTTGGAGAACCATGGGTGGTATGCAGTCTCTGCACGTTTGGCACATTAACTGGCGTCACATAGGCCCCAAATACTAACTCATACTTTTAAAGAGAAGAAAGATTTACTACGCGAATCCAAACAGTGTCTAGAGAGATTACAGGGGTTTTTTGAATCGGAGTATTGTGTCAAAATCGGGCAGAAGTTTTCTTAAACAAAGCATCCTGTCTGTGATTCTAAACCCGAAGACTGAAGAGAAGAGACCAACAGAGTTTCAACATAATTGATTGATTTAATGAGGTAACAAGCTAAGATACAAATCTGACTGCATTTTACTATTTTGGTTGTACTGAAATGTAACGCGAAAATATTCTTTTAATAAAACGGAGGACTAATGAACGTGTGTACAGCTAAGTACGTGTGAACAGCTAAGTGTCTACAGGATGAATGAAAATTGATATTAACAACGCTTGGGTTCTATTTGTTTACCCCCCCCCTCCCGAGGAAAATACCCCCTTGCAGAAAATATCCCCCCATAGAAAATTTCCTCCCCCCGGGAAAATAGAGTTTTCCAAATTTGAGAATTTTATTTGAGTTTTTTTTTTTAGTTTTGTTGAGAAGATCTAATGGAAAGTGAAAAAGAGGAATTTACACACTTTCCTCACCAACTATCTTAAAAATTTTGACAAAAAATTGCAAATCCATTTTTTTTGAAAAGACTCATATGAACTTCTGTGATTTATGGCTGTAGCCGGTGCCATAGCTGGTGCCAAATTAAAAGAAAATAAAAAAAAACTGTAGGTGAAAAATCATCAACATTAAGCTAAAAAAATATGGTACCAAAAAGTTTAAGAAGGTTTAGCTTTCCTTTGAGACTGATATTGCTTTGTCCCACCTGGTTTGGGAGCCTTTCTACATTTCTGAGCGTTTCTACAGCTGCTAAAAAAATATTTTTTTAGACTGAAAGTAAAGAGTTTTTGGTACTGAAATTTGAACGTATCCTTTAAGGACCACTCAGGCTTACGCATAAAAACAAATAATTAAATTGTACGTGAATAATCTTTATTCTTCACGCCCGTTCTTTGTTTGAAAAAAATTGTACAGCAATTTTTTTCAATTATCAAAGCAAGTTTAAAAGTGTTGTGGCTTGCACAACTTCCATTTTGTCACATTAGCAGAGTCGGTACTCTCTCTCTTTCTTATTATGTCAGTAAAAAAACCCCAAAATTCCTTTGATTTTATTTAATATAATATTAGACTTTTCGCTCTTAAATACACGTGACGTTCGAAAATCGGCAGCCTGTTGGCTTCGAATAGCCCTCGCACAATTTTTAGCACAGAAAATAGGACTCGCTTCTTTTAATTTTTAACGCACTGAGAGAAGCGTGTACAAATTTTATCACACATTTTCATGTACAAGGCGCATAATTTTAGGCGCATAATACGCATTATTCACTAGCATGAACGGTCTCTTAGGTGAAAAATGATACTCAGCGGTGAGTATAGGCTTACCACGGATATGCATTGGTTTTTCTCAATGAATTATGTCACGTTAAAGGCTTGAGCTTGACTTTGACATTTGCTTTAATTAACATAACGGACTTCAAATGGCAAGTTGGATAACATTTTAGTGTGTAGTTATGTAATACTATGTCAAGTGTAGGGACTAAGGTAAAGAAAACTTACTAAGTGAGTGACAGGGGTGTAAGAGTGTTACCGCTCTGGGGGAGGGGGGGGAGTGGGAGCGAATTTTCACCTTAAAAAAAGGCCTAACAAAGACCTTGAGGGGGAGAGTGATGGCATGGCATAACATATAAAACTAATATATGTATTTAGATGCTTGAGTTTAATAAGTCTAATGAATCTGCAATATTTCAACTGGGAGGCATAGGGGAAACTGGGGTATGAGGAGGTCAAACAGTTTTTAGCAACAAACTGTAAGTAAAGAGTGACCAGGCTCAATAGCAATCGAAACTATAAAAAACGGAAGTTTGATACCGATAAATTCTATTTTGATTTATGCATTAAATTTTTTTTTATGATATTCTTCTTCAAGGCCTATTATTTATTGTCTGTTTTCTGAAGCAGAATAATATCTGCTATTGTCAAAGAGACATTAGCCTAGTTGTACACTTTGCCCCCTTTTTTTTATTGCCACAACAAATCTATGATTGATTGACGCAAGGGTCATTTTTACGACACATGCTATTTGGTTGCACTCTAAATATTGTGCCTACTTCCTTTATTCTTTCTATATGTCCTAAGCTGCTTCCGTATTTTGAGTTTAATTTGTATAGGTCCTAATTGATCTATGCCGCCTAATTTGTGACTGCGAGTTACGATATTTTAGGATTTCAATAATTGGTTTTATGCTTTTACCCTTTTGGAAAGCTTTTCTCACTAAACTGCCCATTTTGCATATATAACATACGATTGACTACTAGATTGTAGGCAATAATTATTGAAATAGCTTTATTCAAGACGAGTCTCACATTTGACTTAGAGGTTTGTGATTATTTCTGAATTACGTTGCAAAATTCTTTCGAAAATTAAGGAACTATCTAGCCTAGAAAGATTTTTTTTTCGTTATTCATATTTTCTCAGGGTAGCTTCTTGTTATTCTAGTTTCGCGGTTTACTTTTGATCGTTACAATTCGTTTTTAAGATAATTTCAGCTAAATTTATTGATACAATTGTCAGGGTTTTTGACGATTATTTTGCCCTCTGCCTACCGGCGGTATGCGTTCTGCTGTTTTTGCTAATGATGACAAAAACTAATGGGTCAGTTAGCTAACCGTTAGTTACGAATTTAATCTATGGTACAACAATTTTGGTCAGCAAACATACTTTCTCTATAGAGGGCCATCAAAAGTCGAAAAATTAATCAATATTTATTCTTTTTTTTTGCTTTAGTTCTGTCTTATTTGTGACTCCCAGATATGATATTTTAGAACTTTGATAGCTAATTTCATGTATTTTTGACTTATGGAAGGTTCCTCTTTTTGTTTCTCAAGACTGTCTAATCTGCGCGTTTGACACGTGATTAGTTGCTAGATTGCGGGGACGGTTTGTCGAAACAGTTTTGTTCAAGGTGATTGTAACACCTGATTTAAAAGATATGCGTATTTAATTTGAGTTATGCCACATAGGAAATTCATCAAACCGACAGTATCAATAGACTAAGGCCGTAAAACTGTTCTTTTCAGGTTTTCTCATACCCTGCGCCTTTCTGGGGCTTTATTTCTTGAAGTTTAAGAGTTGTACTGCCTTAGGGTTATCCATTCCTTGACTTATTCTATCATAATTTAAGAGTTCTATTGCTTTAGAGGTTTTATCCATATCTACAGACTTATTTATTGTTGATGGTTATATCGCATCTCTCTTGGTCGAACATTGCGGGCCAAAAGTAGCATTCTAATTGCTACGGTTTGGACTTATTCTTATGCCCAGGGTATTAATATATATTATTTGATTCTTTTAGCGATTATACCTCTTTGCTTTAGATTTCGAAACAGACTAGGACACTAATTCATGTATTTTTTTTTAGATTATACTAGACCAAAATATAATCAAAATGTAATCAAATATTTATATAAATAAAGATATATACCGGAGATATCAATAGTTTGAGGCCAAGCGATATTTTCTATTCTTCTCATTTGCTCGGGGGTAATTTTATCTTATATCTGAAGTTGGCGTTTTTATTTTTGATATTTAAAGACCTTTTAGCACAGTAAGTTATTTATTCCTATCATCTTTGTTTTTAGGTGAATAGACTACTCCTCAAAGGTATCAAAGTAGCTCAGAACATGCAACGGTACACGGGTCAATTATTAATAAAACAAAGGAAAATGGAAAGTAGTTTAATTCGAGGACAGTATTCTTAGATGAACCAACTAAATTGCCATAAATCTTTGTGGTTTCTTGAACGCGTTTGGTAGTTACGGGTGGTGATTCATTGTCTTATTAACGCTTTACATGGGGTCAATTGAACTGTGTATGCGATTAATGACATTTGAGGTAAATAGTGTGATTTTTTTGAAAAGCCACAATGTTATTTTTCCATTTAGCTTATGGGAGATGATTAATGCAATTTGTAGGGGCTCTTTTTCGCTGACTTTTTTTTAAGAATACTTTTGGTTTCTATTTGCACCATAGTCCTTTTTGGGTTTCACTGTGAGAAGTGGTTATTTATTATTTGGGTAATTGAAAATCGCGTGTCTTATGATTGGCTATTATGAAAACTCTAATGATATTAACATGATATTGCTAAAATAAGGTTTTACCTTTGACGAATTGTCTAACTTGACCAGTTGTTTGATTATCTTGTTCGCGTGCGTTTTTTTTTTTTTAATTTGGATAAGTTATCAAATAAAATTAATTTCAGAAGAGGTAGGATCGACCCTAAAGGAGCCTTCAGTATATCAAACCTCAAAATACAAAAAAAATGTCATTGCAAATTCGAGGCTTGATATGCCGAAAGCCTTTCATATCCGCATTTGAATACTCCATTAAGATCAAAAGTAAGTTCTGAATTATTTTGATTTGGGGTTGTGCATTGGCACACGATTGAACCCAGCACACGGAAGTGTTTCTCATGCACTAAATTCAATCATATGCCAAGTGATCCCTGGTGATCCTTATGTTTACCTACTCCGGGGGCTACCCGGGACAGGCAAAACTAGGACGGCTGTCAACTACACTTTCTCTTCTACGGCCGAATTTATAATATATTATTTTGTCCAAAATTCAGGAAATACTATATTCTGCTCAATAGAAATACAAGTCCTCTAGTTTAAAGTGGATCGCACACGTAGTATTAGATTATTCTATACCCTTGTTTTTCACAATTAACTATACTAAACTTGTAAAAAAAAACATTTCTTCTTTTTGTATTTAATAGAGAAAAGAACTTTTACCTCCTTTTTGAGTTTAATTAACAGCCACGATTAATATTTTCTTAGTTTTCTGTATCGTCTGGTAACAGATGCGTTTTTGGCGTTCCTTGTGGTGAAGAGATCTCTGAGGAGTCCTGGCCAGGTGTATCATTTATTTGGATGTTGGGGTTTTGGTTCCTAATAGATACGTTATTGTCCGTTGGAGGGTTTTGTTGAATAGACTCCATTTGGGGTTTTATAAGGTGATGCCGGGCTTGATTTGGAATTGTGAAATACAAGGGTGGTGACGGCCCTTCGTTGTAATTGTTATCAAGAATATTTTCCAATTAGGGGTTGAGGGATAGGTCAATTTCAACTGTGAAATAGGTTACCACCTTTTTCTCTAAGTTTGAGCTAGAATTCTCTTTGTTTTTGCAATTCTCTGTTAATTTCGGCTTGGTTTTCCTTCAGTTGTTTCTCTAAGGTGTCCTGTTGTAGTTTAATTATTTCTTTCTGTGCTTTTAAGTGGTCATATTTATGTTGTAAGTTTAGGAGCTTTACTCGTTCGGGTGCCAGTGCTTCCTGTGCCGCTATTGTTGCAGATAGAACAGTACTGTTTCTATAATCTTGCACTTTTTTACCAATTTCTTGCATTATATTATATAATGCTTTTAATTTTAGGACTTTGTCGGGATAATTATATCCCTTAACAAGCGTGGCGTCGCTTATTGATTCCATTTCATTCTGGATTTTGACGGTCTGCTCCTTAACTTCCATAAACTCGGTCTCGATTAATTTATTCATTTGTTTAGTCACTAGGATCTCATTTATTTTTTTGTTCATTTTTTCTTTAGGAGCCTTAAATTCATTAAGAGATTTAAGTGTGGCTTCTATCATATTCTCGATTTTCAGTCCTTCTGTTATCAATTGTGCCGAGGCGTCTAGGAGTTTCGATCGTATCTGAAATAGCTGGTCCATAGTCGATCCGTCTGTAACGAGGTGGCACTAATTTTTTTTGGAGGAGGGGTTGAACAATTCTTGTTCTAATTCTATCTTCAGGGTTTTCTATCAAGCCGGGATTCCTTTTATCTGTAAATATTAGCTATTAATTTTCTTCGACCTTTTACGGGTAGTTTGTGTTGAAGTGTCTTATTCATACACCTTTGTTTCAAGGTTTTTTTTTCAAGCTGCTCATTTAGTCTTTACATTATTTTATGGATTTTTTGGATACTTGATACCTAGACGTATTTCCAATTATCTGGTTTTTTTCTTATTCCGCCAGATTTCGTGGTAACTTCTTGTTTGCCATCTGACGTTTTATTATTTTTTGACTTTCCCATAGAGATTGGGTAAAATTTTTTGTACTGTTTTAATAAGAATTTTTGACCTTTTAATTTAGCAGCTTTCGCATGTGCGGCGACCGAAGTTGGTTTTCGTTTTTGTGCGTCTTGGGGTTCGTCTGGAGCTGATTCATCGTCGGATTCAGTAGAACTAGTTCCTGAAGATTTATTATTAGGGCTTTCCGGGATGGTCCTTTGCGATTTTGGAGTATCACCTGCCCTTGCTTCATATATCTCGTCTCCTCTCGAGGTAAAGAGTTTATTTTCCATTTCCTCGTGCTGAATTCCTGTTTCGGGAGAGTTAAAAGATTCTTGGGAACTCTGGGAGGAGTTGAAAGTTTGTGTAGAGTGTCTCCATTGTTTGAATGCCATATCCTCGGAGGGGGGGGTATTTTTTGTAACATGGTCTGTTTCCAGGAGTAAGAGTCCTTCGGCTTTATTTTGGATACCGTTATTTGATGGTATTGTCCTAGTTTTTCATCTTCAGGGTGTTCCTGGGTCCAAGGCAAGGTACTTTGCCTTGTTTTTATAGGGTAATTGATGATGTCCATTGTTTCTCTCAAATTTTTCTTATTTGTGTCCCTGGGTGGGGTTTTCTTAATTTTTACATCCGGGGTTTCCATAACTCTGTTTAATTCATCCTGTAACGATAGAGATCTCTCTATCGGGGTTGCTGGTGATACCATATCATCTGAAAATCTCTTGGGGGGACAAGGGGTTGAAATTCTATCGTGGAAAAATTGGGTATTTGGGGACAGCGTATAGTCTAACTCTTCTGAGCTTTCTGATGATGAACTTATTGGACCTTTTGGGGTTCTTATTGCTGCTGGTATTAAAGATTTTCTTTTGGGGATGACTAGATTTTTCATTGCTAGAAATTCTTCAAAGTTTTCCTCGTCAATATTATTTTCGAAATAGTCTTGTTTGAAATTGAAAGGTTTTAACTCGGCTAGCCTTGATTTGGGGAATTCATTTTCTGCATTAGATGAATCGGTAGATGAGGGTTTCGGTGCCCATCTGTCCGGGTGCTTGGCCCTTTTTATTCGGCTAACATGTGCCTTATATGTTCTTCCGTTGTCAGGGTTTATCATTTTAAAAGTATAATCATTGTCGTATTTTTTGACTATCCTGTAAGGTCCCGAATATTTAATGGAAAGTTTTCTGCCTTCCACCTTTGCCTCATTTTTTAGATAGACAGAATCTCCTACCTTAAAATTTATGTTCCCTTTGGATTTGGACTTGTTTCTCAACTCTTGGTTTATATTGCATTTTTCTAATTCTTGTCTTACAATCTTAAAGGTTTTCCTCATCCAGTTTATAAAATCTTGCTCTTAGTCCTCTGTATTATTGTAATACTGTCTGGATTCTATAATTTCCTGATAGGGTATTTTAAAATCGCGTCCGAATAAAAGGTTAAATGGACATTCTTTAGTTGTCTCTGAATAGGCAGTATTTATTACATTGGTTAAGTAAGGTAGGAATTGATCCCAATCGTTTCGGTTGTCTTTTGTGTAAATGCTCAAGACATTGGAAAATATTTTATGGCTGTTTTCAATCTTCCCATTAGCTTGCGGATGGTAGGGGGAGGTCATCAATTTCTCTATGTTGAGGAAACTCATTAAATCTTTTGTTACTTCGGAAGCAAAATTACTTCCATTATCACTGATAACTTTGTTAGGGACGCCAAATTTTAAAAATATTTTAGCTAGTGCTTTACTCGTAGCGTATGTGCCTTGATTTTTCAATGTTTTATCAAAATTGAAACCGATAAAGTGATCTATAACTGAAAGAATGCGAGTATGGCCTCTGTTTGAAACGGGTAATCCTCCACTTGTTCAATATAAATCGAATGAGACAATGTCGAAAGGAAACCTCGCTATCGGCACTCTTCCCATTGGAGGAGGGGGATAAGTTTGGGGATTCTTTCTTAAATTACATGATTCGCAATTTTTTATAAAGTCCTTGAGTTTGGTTAATGCTGAAGGAACAAAGAAATATTGTTTTAATCTATGATAGGTTTTCGTGATTCCCAGGTTTCCGCCTGTATCTGAATGAAAATATTCAAAGGCAGGTATTATCAGGTTTTGGGGTATTACAGGTATTATCGAGGTTTGGTTTCTATTTGTATCGCCTGTTACTATCCTGCCAAGGATTTCTTCGTCTAAATCGTAATAAAAATTGTCTATTTCCCTTTTTAGGGCTTTGAACTTATCAGGGAGGTTATCAGAATTCACAAAATAATTAAAGAGAGTCAAACACATTTCATACTTAATTTGACTTCTTTTAATCTTTGTTAGTGATAAGGGGCAATCATTTATCTGGTTTTCTTCTATTTGAATTTTTGGTTTATTCTTCTTGCGTTTTCGTTTACTGGGATTGATGGCATTTATTTCTTTATTTTCGTTATCTGAGGAGTTATTTTCGGAGTATCTACTCAAATAATCACAGGGGGCATTTTGTTTACCGGTCAAATGTTCAAATTCGTAATCCAGATCTTAGATTTTCATTATCCATCTAGCTAAGATTCCAGTTGGATTTTTGAATGTGCTTAGGTATTGCAGGCTTTTATGGTCCGAACGTAACTTATATTTTCGAGCCATTAAATAATGTCTAAATTTGTCTAAACGTAAATTATAGATAGTGGCTCCAATTTCGTTGCAGAATAACTTCTTTCGCCCTTTCATAGAGTTCTACTTGAATAACATATGATTTTCTCTATATATTGAGAGGGTTTCTGTAGAGGATCGGGGTGTTAATTGGGAAAGGATTGCACCGATGCCCAGAGCTGAGGCGTCGGTGGTGACTACAAATTGTCCTTTTTCAAAATCAGGTAGCGACAATACTGGTTCAGAAGTAAGCGCTTTCTTGAGAGGGTCTAAGGAAGTTTGAGCTTCCTGCAACCAGGTAATATTTTTGGGGGTTCCTTTAGTTAGATCCGTTAGGAGTTTTGCAATTTGTGCGTAGTTACGTATAAATTTCCTAAAATAACTGGTTAAACCAATAATTACTCGCAATTGTTTTATAGTTTTCGGAGGTTTGAGATTTTCTACACATTTTATTTTATCGGGGTCCATTGATATTTGGCCTTGGGTCACTATCATTCCCAAGAATTTTATTTCGTATTGAAGTAAATTTACCTTTTCAGGTCTACATTTACGATTGCCTTCTCTGAATTTTTCAAAAACTTTGGCTAATGTGGCTAAATGATCCTCTGGGTTTTTTCCTACGCAAATTACATCATCAACAAAATGAATGATATTTTCTACACCTCGTAATAAATGTAACAGAGGTCTACATAGTGCACTTGAACTAGTTTTGAGTCCGAAGGGTACTCTCAAATATTCATAAGACCCACATTCCGTCGTAGAAAAGGCCGTTTTATAAACGTTATTATATGCTATCTTAACTTGATGATAACCATGTGTGAGATCGAGAGATGTACAGATTTTGTTTTTGGTTCAGATGGAGTCTAAAATTTCATCAATTCGGGGCAGGGGAAATTTGTCGCTAACTACTTGCTTGTTCAGTGCTCTATAGTCTACTACAAGCCTAAGGTCCTTGTTTTTTTTGGCACTAGTATGACAGGGGCAGAATACGGGCTTATGCTTGGCCGTATAATATTGTTTCTTTCTAATTCGCAGATTTTATTTTTTAACCAATTTTTGTAGGGATGAGGGATGCGATAGGGTTGTTTAGCTACAGGCAACCCTGTAGTTTGAAAAGAATGTTCAAAGAACGGTATCAATTCAATGTCTTCTTCAAAAGTGGAAAATATATCTCTAAAATTCCAGAGCAATTCACATAATTTTTCTCTTAATTCCGTATCTTGGATATGATCTAATTTAAATTTTTCAAAAAATTGGGGTCTTGTTAGTGGGTACCTATTCCTTGGATTACTGACACCAATGCTATTAACTAAGCTTGTCTTAAAGTTTTTCTATCCATTCAGCTCGAACTCGGAAATCACTTGTATTTCAACGAGGCACTTTCCTTTTTTTAATGTAATCGTATCATTTTCATGTGTATTAGTAAACCAAATAAAACCTTCTCCTTTCTCCTAAAAATGATATATTCTTAAAGGAACATATTTTCGGGGGTTTCTTCACACAGGAATGCAAACCAAATTTTGGAATTGTCATTTACGGGGGTGCTCATTTGTAAAATTTGAACTCTTTGCATTGTTTTTGGGGGGATCTTTGTCTTACGTACCGTAAATCCATCGTATTTTTCTTCTGGGTTTCTTTCTATTAAGTTAAGATTGGCGCTTGGTTGCGTCAAATCTTCCGCTTGTGGGGTTGGCTGTAAGGGGGCAGTATCGAGATTTATTATCTCGTTCCATAATTCTTCTATTTTCTTTATTTCTGTTTGCCTATACTCTTGCAATTTCCCTATCTTTGCTTTTACTGACTCAATCCATTTTCTGCTTGAGTTTCTCCTACAAGACGAAAAACAGAGTACAAAAGACTTTATTCTATTCACTGTTGCTTCTCCTTTCCCAATACATCGGAGAGTAGGATCAGATGAATACACGAGTCTGTGGTTCGCTATATCTAATAACACTTTACTAGATTTTAAAAAATTAGCACCGATTATAGCCTCATGTGGGAAATTCTTGCATATTATGAAGTTGGTAGAAAAGATTCTATTGTCTTTTGTCACATCTAGGCGTATGGAGCCTATTGCTTCCAGTCTATGCCCTGTGACGCTAGTTAAACTAGGAATATTAAAATTTTTCCGTCGCTTAATATATACTGGTAATCTATTAAATACATTCGAGTTTATTATGTTAACCGATGCACCGGAATCTATTAATGCTTTGAAATTAATATTTGCAACACCAAAATAATTTAATATAGGCAATATGTCATTATCATCACTTAAGGAAGGTACAACTACTGGATGGGCCCTATAAAAAATACTGGCCTCTAGGGTCCCGGTTAATTTTCTTGGGGGCCTGATTCGTTTCCCTGTGCATTTATTTGATAGGTTGGTGTTTGACATTAGGGCTCAGTGGGAATTTCCCTAGCAAGTTGATTGACATTTGATTGTCTTGGTTGCCACGTATTATTACGTGGGTTGGAGTTTCTTGTGCCGTCCACTCACGGCATTTGTTCATTTTGCATTGACGAAAAACTTCTACCCGTCGGGAAAAAATATCTTCTGTCATGATTCGTATTCCTGCTAAATCTAGTGGGATACACTGTCCGTGAATTGAATTGGTACATGTTTTGTTGCGTATTTGGGTTGGGGAACTGATAATTATTTTGTCAGTTGAGGGAAGGGTTTGCGTATTCCAATCCTTGTTGGTAGGGGTTACGGAACGATGGGAGGCGTGGAGGGTTACTTCTATAACTTCCTGATCCATTGGCATTTAAGTTTGTTCTCCCGAACAAACGGTTATTAAAACTGGGGGTTGCTGGTGTGTAATTGTTTCTAGTACGGCATTCCCTGGCAACATGCCCTTGTTTATTACATGCGTAGCATATAATTGGGGGGTTATTTGAGTAGTTTGCCGTATTCGTGGGTACGAAACGTACCATTTTTTGCCTGGTAGGGGTTGAGGATCTATTTTGGTTTGGTTTTGGTGAATTATCTCTCGAGAAAAATGCGGGTGAAATTCCTCGTGATCGTCCCAGATTTGATTCTCCCACGTTATTTATTCTTGACTTTTTGTGATTTGCCAAAAATCGTGTCAATTTTGACCATTTTCTCTACTTCCTGAACTGCCAGTTCTAATGTTTGAATGTTTTTTTATATTAACATTCGGTACAGTTTTGGGCTCAATCCTTGCAAGAAAAAATTTGGTACAATTTTATCATATAAAGGACCAGATTTTTTTCCATATTTAGCCTCTATTGATACCATTACTTTGTGTAGGTATTCCCCAAAATTTTGGGTTTTGTCGAAACAAACAGTTCCGTGCTTTAATATGTGTGTTGAAATGGTTTCAACAAATCTTTCTCGGAATGGTTCTAGAAGTTTTTCTGTTTTGTTTATTGGAAGATTGTTATCTTACCCTATTGTGTTTTCTACTTGTTTTAGGAGTGTTAATGCTTGTCCCTTAAGTCTCATTAGTAACACGCCTACTAATGATTTTAAATCCGTTTGAGTTAATTCTACAAATTGGTTTAGTTGGATACTAAATTAATCAACGTCCGAGTCCCCGTTATATGAGGGAAGGGATTTTGAAATTTCCACTGTTTTGGCAATAATTTTTTGCATTAGCAATGGTTCGTTTGGATCTAACAACATATTGGTTAGTTTTTTTTCAAAAATAATTGAAATTCGGCACTGTTTTTTTTTATATAACTTAAATTTGACACTTCCAAATTTCTGTTTTCTGTGAGGGGATTCTATATATATATATATATATATATATATATATATATATATATATATATATATATATATATATATATATATATATATATATATATATATATATATATATATATATATATATATATATATATATATATATATATATGTGTGTATATATATATATATATATATATATATATATATATATATTTTCTTAGGGAGTGTACTTTTTTTGTTACTATCTTAAGGGGACTTAGGCCTAACAAAATATTGCACTTTCTCTATGCTTAGTATTTCTCAATAATTTTTTTTAAGTAGAAAATTTTGTCCTTGTGTTTTGCTCCTTTAAACAGTGCCGCGCCAATTCTAATGGGGGGGGGGGGTTTGTTTATTAGTCTAATGGGGGGTTTTATTTACTTTCTTTTCATATGTTTTAATGAGGGGGTTTTCTCTATTATTTCTTTTCTTCTATCATTATGAGGTGGGATTCTTTATATCTCGCTTATATTTTATACCTTAATTTGCGGGGTATTAAATCAGCGGTTCAAACGGGGAGCATATATTAATGGCCATACTGAGTCGAAATCAGATTGAAAGGATTCGGGTTCCCTTGAGAGTGGTTGGAGCCCCAAGGACTAATTATCTTGAGAAATACTAACATAAAGAGACAAAAATTAAGAAAGTAATGTATTTATTTTTACTCACATTATTGGTACAGAGCTGTTTCAGGAATATCAAAATTATCTGTATAACACTTCACAGACATAGACACTAAGCCAATGTTATAGACTGGGGCATATACAATGCAACAGTTAAATCACTTACATTAATTTTTCTCAAAGGTTCACTCTATACTTATAATAAACGGCTGATAGACTCCTCATAGACTGGCTAAAGACTGGCTCTAGACTCACGCCAAATCGCTTAGTTCTAACCAACTATCCTCTCCTATTTCGCCAGAGGTTATTTTCAGGCGTTGCTAAAAGTATATTTCACTGGTCCTATTGGTTCAGACAGTATGTTCTATTTCTCTATTGGATAGGGGTACACCAATTGGCTACTTGAATTTTGATACGATTTATAACTTTAAGACTTCACTTAGGAATTTTTCTCGACAAAACAGAGTTTTACTTTGTAATTTATTTGCTAGCGATATGTCACTAGATTCCAGATGGCTTATAATTTATCACTGTGAAATTTGTTAAGGAACAATATAACTTAGTTGCATTGGAATACATAGTCCTAAACATAGTTTTCAGAACAATGCAATTAGATTACACGAAAATACTTTGTATCTCGAGTGACTATTTTTTGTATGATAAATTCTACCTTCTCTTAATAGTTTTGGAATTCAAGCTCTTAAGATTTAAATTACATTGTCGGTCACCTGTCATGTACATTTGGTCACACTCATATTTATTGCATATTTTGGCGACACGGAGGCGGATTTATTTATTGCTATTACATTTTCTGTGGGAAAGATTTTTACCAAGTATTTTTGAATAAGATACAATTGTTTTGCTACTTCTTAAATTTGACGATTAAGCCTTACTGGATCTGTAGGTTACTTGAATTTTTAGGTTCATATTTTGGGTGATTTTATTTTACTTAAGTAACTTTATTTGGAACATTTTGTGGTTTCTAATTTTGATTCCATTACAATTACGTCAGAACCAAATTTAGAGACAGCCATTTAGCAAAAGAAGAGTAAATTTTTAATGGAATTTTTTTACTTATTCAATGACGGAGAGCCAAAATAAAAGCTGCATTAACTAAAAAACGATCAGAAATTAAATTAAAAAAAAAACAAGTTTTTTAAACTGAAAGTAAGGAGCGACATTAAAACTTAAAACGAACAGAAATTATTCCGAATATGAAAGGGACTGTCCCCTCCTTAACGCCTCGCTCTTTACGCTAAAGTTTGACTATGTCTCACAAATTTATTTTTTGAAACAATAAAAAACTTTAGCGCAAAGAGCGAGGCGTTGAGGAGGAGACAGCTCCTTTCATATACGGAATAATTTAAGTTTGTTATAAGTTTTAATGTCGCTCCTTACTTTCAGTTTTAAATTTTTTTTTTTATTTATATCTTACTATAACGAATTTCTTCACGAATTTTCATTTTTCTCGTTTTGACATGGAGGGTTTGAGAGGAAAGGGGAGATGGGAGGCAAAAGAGGATTTGTGGGGCACTTTTAGGTTTAATGTAGAAAAAAACGCTAGAAACATATTCAGAAGAAGGATAGCTTTCAAAGGATGTGCTGTTTGATAAGCTTTGACAAAAAGCGAAAAACCTCATTTGGCCTACCTCTAGACTACCTCCATAACGATAAACAATAGAATATAATTGAATATAGTCATGCGACACCTCATTTGAAAGCTCCTGCCATAAAGATTTTAAATATCCAAGTCTTATGCAATAGTTTTCGATCCAAATTTGAATTTGCCATGTTTTTCTTTGGGAGGTACTTATATTCAGGGGTAGGGGGGTTTATGGAGCTAGGACATTCCTAGGCAAGGAAAACTTCTCCATTTACGATATATGTTAAATCTTTTTCGAACTTTCATTTTTCTTGTTTTGACATGGAAAGGGGAAAGAGGTTTGAGAGGAAAGGGGAGACGGGAGGCAAAAGTGGATTTGTGTGGCCCTTTTAGATTTAATGTAGAAAACAACGCTAAGAACATGTTCAGAAGAATAATAGCTTTCAAATGATGTGCTGTTTGATAAGCTTTGACAAAAATGAAAGACCTAATTTGGGCTACCTCTAGACTACCTCCATAACACAAAAATAAAATGTAATTGACTATAGTCATGCGATACCTCATTTGAAAGCTCCTGACATAAAGATTTTAAATATCCAAGTCTTATCCAATAGTTTTTGAACCAAATTTGAATTTGTCATGTTTTTCCTTGGGAGGTACTTATATTCAGGGGTAGGGAGTTTATAAAGCTAGGGCATTCCTGAGCAATGAAGACTTCTCTATTTAAGATATATCTTACTATAACGAATCTCTTTACGAATTTTCACTTTTCTTGTTTTGAAATGGAGGGTTTGAAAGGAAAGGGGAGATGGGAGGCAAAAGAGGATTTGTGTGGCCCTTTTAGGTTTGATTCAGAAAACAACACTAGAAACATGTTCAGAAGAAGGATAGCTTTTAATTGATGTGCTGTTTGATAAGCTTTGACAAAAATCGAAAAACCTCATTTGGTCCACCACTAGACTTCTTCCATAACGATAAAATATTAAATATAATTGAATATAGTCATGGGACACCTCATTTGAAAGCTCCTGATATAAATATTTTTAATATCTAAGTCTTATGCAATAGTTTTTGAACCAAATTTGAATTTACCATGTTTTTCATTGGGAGGTACTTATATTCAGGGGTAGGGTGGTTTATGGAGCTAGGACATTCCTAAGCAAGGAAAACTTCTCCATTTAAGATGTATGTTACTATAACAAATCTTTTTTCGAACTTTAATTTTTCTTGTTTTGACATGGAGGGTTCTGGGCAATGGAAACTTCTCTATTTAAGATATATCTTACTATAACAAATCTCTTTACGAATTTTCATTTTTCTTGTTTTGACATGGAGGGTTTGAGAGAAAAGGGGAGATGGGAGGCAAAAGAGGATTTGTGTGGCCCTTTTAGGTTTGTTTCAGAAAACAACACTAGAAATATGTTCAGAAGAATTTTAGCTTTCAAATGATGTGCTGTTTGATAAGCTTTGACAAAAAGCAAAAAACCTCATTTGGTCTACCTCTAGACAACCTCAATAACGAAAAAAAAAATATAATTGAATATAGTCATGCAACACCTCATTTGAAATCTCCTGACATAAAGATTTTAAATATCTAAGTCTTATGCAATAATTTTTGGACCAAATTTGAATTTGTCATGTTTTTCTTTGGGAGGTACTTATATTCAGGGGTAGGGGGGGGGGTATGGATCTAGGACATTCCTAGTCAAGGAAAACTTCTCCATTTAAGATATATGTTACTATAACAAATATCTTTACGAATTTTCATTTTTCTTGTTTTGACATTGAGGGTTTGAGAGGAAAGGGGAGATGGAAGACAAAAGAGCATTTGTGTGGCCCTTTTAGGTTTGATGTAGAAAAAAACACTAGAAACATGTTCAGAAGAAGGATAGCTTTCAAATGATGTGCTGTTTGATATGCTTTGACAAAAAGTGAAAAACCTCATTTGGACTACCTCTAGACTACCTCCATAACAATAAAAAATGAAATATAATTGAATATAGTCATGCAACACCTCATTTGAAAGCTCCTGCCATAAAGATTTTAAATATCCAAGTCTTATGCAATAGTTTCTTAGCCAAATTTGAATTTGCCACGTTTTTCTTTGGGAGTTACTTACATTCAGAGGTAGGAGTGCTTATAAAGCTACGAAATTCCTAGGCAAGGAAAACTTCTCCATTTAAGACATATCTTACCATAACGAATCTTTTAACAAATTTTCATTTGCCTTGTTTTGACATGGAGGGGTTGTGGGGAAAGCGGAGATGAGTGGCAAAAGAGGATTTGTGTGGTCCTTTTAGGTTTAATGTATAAGACAACGCAAGAAACGTATTCAGAAGAAGGATATCTTTCAAATGATGTGCTGTTTGATAAGCTCTGACAAAAATGAAAGACCTAATTTGGCCTACCTCTAGACTACCTCCATAACAGAAAAATAAAATGTAATTGAATATAGTCATGTTACACCTCATTTGAAAACTCCTGGAATAAAGATTTTAAATATCCAAGTCTTATCCAATAGTTTATGAACCAAATTTGAATTTGTCATGTTTTTCTTTGGGAGGTACTTATATTCAGGGGTAGGTGGTTTATAAAGCTAGCGCATTCCTGGGCAATGAAAACTTCTCTATTTAAGATATATCTTACTATAACGAATCTCCTTACGAATTTTAATTTTTCTTGTTTTGACATGGAGGGTTTGAAAGGAAAGGGGAGATGGGAGGCAAAAGAGGATTTGTGTGGCCCTTTTAGGTTTGATTCAGAAAACAACACTAGAAACATATTCAGAAGAAGGATAGCTTTCAAATGATGTGCTGTTTGATAAGCCTTGACAAAAGCGAAAAGCCTCATTTGGTCTACCTCTTGACTACCTCCATAACGATAAAAAATAAAATATAATTTAATATAGTCATGCGACACCTCATTTGAAAGGTCCTGACATAAAGATTTTAATGTCTAAGTCTTATACAATAGTTTTTAAACCAAATTTGAATTTGCCATGTTTTTCTTTGGGAGGTACTTATATTCAGGAGTAGGGTGGTTTATGGAGCTAAGACATTCCTAGGCAAGGAAAACTTCTCCATTTAAGATGTATGTTACTATAACAAATCTTTTTACGAACTTTCCTTTTTCTTGTTTTGAGATGGAGGGTTTTACAGGAAAGGGAAGATAGAAAGCAAAAGAGGACTGGTGTGGTCCTTGTAGATTAAATGAAGAGAACAACGCTAGAAACATGTCCAGCAGAACGATAGCTTCCAAATGATTTGCTGTTTGATAAGCTTTGACAAAAAATGAAAGACCTCATTTGGCCTACCTCTAGACTACCTCCATAACAGTGAAAATAAAATATAATTGAATATAGTCATGCGACACCTCATTTGAAAGCTCCTGACATAAAAGTTTTAAATATTCAAGTCTTATCCAATAGTTTTCGAACAAAATTTGAATTTTGCCATGTTTTTCTTTGGGAGGTACTTATTATTCAGGGGTGGGGGGTTTATGGAGCTAGGGCATTCCTGGGCAATGAAAACTTCTCTATTTAAGATATATCTTACTATAACGAATCTATTTACGAATTTTCATTTTTCTTGTTTTGACATGGAGGGTTTGAGAGGAAAGGGAAGATGGGAGGCAAAAGAGGATTTGTGTGGCTTTTTTAGGTTCGTTTCAGAAAACAACAATAGAAACTTGTTCAGAAGAAGGGTAGCTTTAAAATGATGTGCTGTTTGATAAGCTTTGACAAAAAGCAAAATACCTCATTTGGTCTACCTCTAGAATACCTCCATAACGATAAAAATAAAATATAATTGAATATAGTCATGCGGCACCTCATTTGAAATCTCCTGACATAAAGATTTTAAATATCTAAGTCTTATGCAATAGTTTTTGAACCAAATTTGAATTTGTCATGTTTTTCTTTTGGAGGTACTTATATTTAGGGGTAGGGGGGTTATGGAGCTAGGACATTCCTAGGCAAGGAAAACTTCTCCATTTAAGATATATGTTACTATAACAAATCTTTTTACGAATTTTCATTTTTCTTGTTTTGACATGGAGGGTTTGAGAGTAAAGGGGAGATGGGAGGCAAAAGAGAATTTATGTGGCCCTTTTAGGTTTGATGTAGAAAACAACACTAAAAACATGTTCAGAAGAAGGATAGCTTTCAAATTATGTGTTGTTTGATAAGCTTTGACAAAAAGTGAAAAACCTCATTTGGACTTCCTCTAGACTACCTCCATAACAATAAAAATAAAATGTAATTGAATATAGTCATGCAACACCTCATTTGAAAGCTTCTTCCATAAAAATTTAAAATATCCAAGTCTTATGCATTAGTTTTTGAGTCAAATTTGAAATTACCATGTGTTTCTTTGGGAGGTACTTACATTCAGAGGTAAGAGGGTTTATAAAGCTAGGACATTCCTAGGCAAGGAAAACTTCTCCATTTAAGATATATCTTACTATAACGAATCTTTTAACGAATTTTTATTCTTCTTGTTTTGACATGGAGTGTTTGAGGGGAAAGGTGTAGCGATGGAAAAAATTTTATTTGTAGCAATGGAAAAATTTTATTATTTGTAGCGATAAAAGATTTGCTACTTGTGGCGATAGAAATTTTTCCGATAGCGCCGCTTATAGCACTGGAGTTTGTGGCGCCGCTCTCAATTAATGGGAGAGGATCGAATATGTAGGCATATAAATGTGGCCTCTTCTTTCTTGAGCTATCTGGAGATCAGATTCCATTGGGAGCATTTACCTTGGAGACTTACGAACTAATTAACTATTATTGGACTAGACGCAGACATATAAATGAAATAAACACAGATAAAAAAGACAATAGATTAATTGAACTTACATGCTTATTCGTACAGCAACGGGTCACGTCATTCACAATAACGGTGACCAAAATATAACGATTGGTACTAATAGTTTCAGATCCGACTTCATATTCAAATTAAAAAACACATTTACCCCATTCCCAAACGCAGTTCTTTCGTCCTGCGCTGTAAGGATTGGACCAAGAGAGCCAAGGATGTAAATATTTCGTCCAATAATCTTTTTTAAATATTTTTGATGATTCAAGCATTCACACGGTTTTTTTTTGCCCTTTAAACTTCCTTAGAAATATCGTACGTAGCGTTTTTTTTGCTACTAATTATATTAGCGAAATTCGAACGACTAGCGTCGTCGTTTGACTGAAGCTGGAATGCAATTTATCTTTTTTCTGATTAAAATTTTAGACTCTTGGAAGCGGTATTTGAACTCAATTAGGGGACGTTTAATTTCTGCCCGAATCATCTTTAGAAGGAAAGAATCTTATATTTTAAATATATGGTATTCTACTGCTGGTGCACATCACCCTTCCCATCAAATAATGACGTCCCGTCATTAGTAACTGCTCATTAGGAGTGCTTAAAATTTTTCAATTATCTTTCTTATTTTATTCTACATCCCTATCTAAAATTTGTCTCCCAGACTAAGATAAATTTCGGTTCTAGATTCGCTAATATACTAAAGATTTTTTTTTCTATATCTAACACTGATTACTTTTAAATTTCCAGTAAGGTTGGGAATATTCTACTTTTACATTAGTTTTTTTTTTTGCTGTATATGTGACGAACAACACACTATATACACAACGTTAAATGAATAAAATGATAATATTACACCTAATTCTACTTGCGGTAAATACATGAATGATTTATAACATAAAATATTTTGATATTAAAACACTTTCACTATTGGGATGTTTGAATTGTCAAAGCTATTAGGAAGTAACACATGTAGCTTCACATCTATTCATCACCTTTCGTGTCCTTAGTGTACTACACCCTTCTGTTGTAAATTACTGTCCTTCACTCCTTTTGTCCTGGCTAAAATTTCGAAGCATTTACGTTATGGTTTCTTCATGGAACAGTTCGAGTCTAGTTGTCTTTACACGGTAAGTTTTCCCTAATAGTCAACTGGGAAATGACCATTAAATACCGTTCTAATGGTTAACTGAGAAATTTTTCTTCCCACTGTAGGTGTTGGTGTTATTCGTTTCATTGCACCATTTTTAGGATTTTCGATGCACGTAGAGAATATTTTTTCGAGCAAGATCGTTCAGTTGTTAATTAGGGAATGGTTAATTGTCCTACCATGTGGCCTTTTTTCATATATTGTATTTAAATTCAGCTTCAAATATCTCCAACTATCATTTAACTTCAAATATCGTTAAATATCGTTTATCTTGTACAGCTCGATGGTGTTCTCAGAGTTAAAGTTCAAATTGTCTTTAATTTCTGCTTCAAATATCTTCAAATGTCTTTAAGTGTCATTTATCTGAAAGGAAAAGAAACGGGGGTGGAATATAACAGACCCCATTTGCTACTATTATGCCTAAAATTCTTCTGTTTCTACCAACGTTTCATCGGTCCAGCTAAATTTTATTTTTCTTTACGTATTATCTTTTATTTAATTCTTTCAATTCACGGTACAAATACTTTATTATTTAGTAATATACGGCACTACTACATTACATTTATTACTAACACTACACAAAAATTACTAATTATACACTTGCTTCTACTTGTTAAAAACTGAATACTATTTTTTTTTTCTCATTTTACAATTCTTCATTTAGCCTTTTATCCATTTTTCTATTTTACCCAACTCTTTGAGGGGATACAAATTTATTTCCAATACCCAAAGTTCAAGCAAAGCTGCTCAAAGTTTTGCTAATTCGAGCGCCACTAAAAGCGAAGTCCATTCACCTTCCTCTTTTGACAAAGCCATTTCTGTTTCAATATACCATTTTTTATTTAGTCGACTCGACCCAGTTTTCTCAACTTCCACCAGTTAAAACTTAAAGAAAATAAAAATATAGTATATATGTATTGGGGGAGGCTATTATCTCCTATGAGATATCTAAAAGGTTTTCTTGTAGTAGCTTAGCGGCAATAGACGTAATTACTTTACTTATATGTCTGTATCTCTCCAATAATTAAATTTAAATTACAAAGTTTTTATAGCCTAAATTAGTTCGCTGTTTTCCTCCAATTTCCGACACGCGCCATTTGTAGCGATAGAAAAAATTTTATTTGTAGCAATGGAAAAATTTTATTATTTGTAGCGATAAAAGATTTGCTATGTATTGTTTTAAGAGTAATTAAAGATTATTGAACTATAAATTCTGACGTCTCAAAGCTTTGTTTCCATGGCACAATCAGATCTGATTTAAGAGATACGAATTCTTATAGGCTAGCAGGGGTTAGAAACATTCTTCTAAGCCGTGGCGATGACAACTTTTGGTGTTTGCAGGGATGAAAAAACGTGGCCTCTTCTTCTCGGGTTATCTGGAGATCAGATTCCTTTGGGAGCATTTACCTTGGAGACTTACGAACTAATTACCTAATATTAGACTAGACGCAGACATATAAATGAAATAAACACAGATAAGAAAGACAATAGATTTATTGAACTTACATGCTTAGTTGTACAGCAACGGGTCACTTCAATGACAATGTTTTCTACCGGGATTATTTGCGGTACTAATCGTTTTAGATCTGACTTAATATTAAAATTAAAAGGCACATTTACCCCACTCCCAAACGCAGTTCTTTTGTCCTGCGCTGTAAGGACTGCCCTCCATTGGCCAAAGAGGACCAAGGATGTAAATCTTTCGTCCAATAGTCTCTTTTAAATGTTTTTGATGATTCAAGCATTCACACGGTTTTTTGCCATTTAAACTTTCTTAGAAATGTTGTGCACAGCATTTTTTTGCTACTAATTATCTTAGCGAAATTCGAACGACTAGCGTCGTTCTTTGACTGAAGCTAGAACGCAGTTTCTCTTTTTGCTGATTAAAAATTTAGACTCTTGGAAGCGGTATTTGAACTCAATTAGGGGACGTTTAATTTCTGCTTGAATCATCTTTAGAAGGAAATAATATTGTATTTTAAATACATCGCCTTTTACTCATGGTACACATCACCCTTCCCATCAATTAATGACGTCTCGTCATTAGTAACTGCTTATTAGGAGTGCTTAAAATTTTTCAATTATTTTTCTTATTTTATTCTACATTACTTTTACATTTCCAACAAAGTTGGGGCTATTCTACTTTTACATTAGTTTTTTTTTTATTTTGCTGTTTATATGACGTACTACATACTATCTACACTACGTTAAATGAATAACATGATAATATTACACCTAATTCTAATTGTGGTACATACATGAATGATTTATAACATACAATATTGGGTTCATCATATTCACTGATAACATTAAAACACTTTCACTATTGGGACTTTTGAATTGTCAAAGTTATTGAGAATAAACACTTATATCTTCACATCTATTCATCACCTTTCGTGTCCTTTGTTTACTACACCCTTCTTTTGTAAATTATTGTCCTTCACTCTTTTTGTCTTGGCAAAAATTTTGAAGCATTTACGTTATGATTTCTTCATGGAACAGTTCGAGTCTAGTTGTCTTTACACGGTAAGTCTTCCTAATAGTCAACTGGTAAATGACCGTTAAATATCGTTCTAATAGTCAACTGGGAAATGATTCTTCCCACTACAGGTGTTGGTGTTTTTATTCTCAGCATATCATTTTTAGAATTTTTGAGGCACAAAGAGGATGTATTCTCGCGTAAAATTGTTCATTTGTGCCTTTTGAAACGATTTGTCGTCATACTATAGTGACTCTCTTAATATATTGTCTTTAAATTCAACTTCAAACATCTTCAAATATCATTTGACTTCAAATATCGTTTATCTTGTACTGCTCGATGGGGTAACAAATGGCGGTAACAAACAATACATAACAAATGGCGCGAATCGGAAATTGGAGAAAAACTTGCGAACTAGTTAGGCTATGAAACTTTGTAATTTGAATTTAATTGTTGGGAAAGATACAGACATATAAGAAAAGTGATTAGGCCTATTGCCACTAGGCTACGATAGAAAACCCCTTATATCTCATAGGAGATAATAGAGTCCCCCCAAATAGGTTAAGTAAAATTTTAAGTTGATTTAATTAGACAAAAAAATGGAAGAACTTAGTGAATTATTAATAAGGCAAAAGTTAGTCACATAAAGAAGTATACAGATTGCAAAATCTATACCAGAGTACAATGGTCAGTCAGATCTTGAAGAATTTAATACTCAATTGACCCAGTTTGTACAACTAACAAAAGCAGACGTTGGAGCGTTAAAAGACATGCTCCTACTACGATTAAGAGGCCAGGCCTTAACTTTTCTAAAACAGGTCGAACATACCATAGGCAATAACGCCAACTTGCCAATAAATACGGTTGATCACTTGTTAAAAGCATTCAAAGAGAGATTTATAGAAACCAGTTCAATAAATAAATTAAAACATGGAGTAGTAAACTTTGATTTTTCACAGAATATAAGGGAATACCTGGATAATATACGCATTTCTGTAGAAGCAAAATACGGAAGTGGTTCCGGACAACTGTATGAAAAAGTCATACTAAACACCTTTTTGCAAGGGATACCCCCAAAACTATATAGAGTAGTAATATTCAAGAATATTCAGACGTTGGATCTTGCAGTCCAAGAGGTAGAGCGACTAATCGAAGTTGATAAAATGGTTGCTAATCATAGTAAAACAAAAATAAATAGCCTAGGCGACTTAAACGCGAACCTAATTTTCAAGGGCGATCAGGCATCCCCCAATTTCTTTTCAAGGGATAACTCCCCAGTAGCACAAAGAAACAAAACGCCAGAACCCGCTAGGCAGAAAACAGTACGTTTTCAGCCCATTAACCCTACAATAATAAGGTGTTATAACTGCAATCGTGTTGGCTACATAGCAAGAGAGTGCCACTATGTCCCCAATCCCCTTACCAAGAAATGCTGTCGGTAATACGCAAAATTACGGTAACCATTTGTTCAGAAGAACAAATTTTAGCACTGGTCGTGCAATAGGCTATAGCCAGGGGGATTGCGCCAATCAGTACCTTAAAATGCGTACCAACCAAATTTGTATAACCCTCTCCCCAACATGCAAATTAATTACCGGTTTGAAAACCCAAATACGCACCAAGGCCAATATAATGCGAGAATGCAATATAAAAATCATGAAAATTTGCCAATGAGACAGGAAAATTTTACAAGCCAACGGCACTGGCAGTCAGCGCCAGCAAATGACACTGACACGAGACATCCACGTTACAATAATAATACATGGTGACGACAGGCAGACGTAAATCATTTAAATATGCCTACGGAACCCAATACGTCTGATTATCTATTACAGGCACCAACAAATGAAATAAATTCTCAGGGAAACGCTTCAGGCCCCTCAGGAACATAAGTTGGACCCAGAGGGTGCCAGGAATATTTAATAGGTCCAAAACAATACTAGTGCCTTCTTGTAGTGATATTATTAACAAGTTACCTATATTTAATGATTTTTATGTAGAAAACGTTTACTTTACGGCCTTAGTTGACAGTGGAGCTACTGTAAATATAATAAACTCTTGCGTATTTAATGTTTTGTCTCTGCACATTAGGCGACAAATTAACCCTAATAATCCCAATTTAACGAGCGTTACAGGTCATAAATTAAATGTAAAAGGGTTAATTTGACTAAACATAAAAAGAAACAATAGAACCTTCATGACAAATTTTATTATATTTGACAATCTCCCATATGAAGCTATCATAGGGGCAAATTTTCTAAGGTCTAATAGAATACTATTAGACGTAGCCAACGAGAAACTTGTTTACCCAGCTAAGGTAGGGGAGGAAATTTCTACCTTAAGAAATCGTAACAGAGGTTACGAACATAACATAACAGTAAACAAAATTTCTAATGGTATAATATCGAAGTATTTTGAACTTCATGTCCCGCAAAGACATGGCAAGGTTGGAAATTTATTCAATTACCCTGGGAGATATTGCAGAAATGAAGTGAATTTAAATAATAACAGTATCGAAGCCGCGAAAATAAAAATAGGAAATATACAACAGTACAGGTCAAACGAAATTCAAAAAATAGCGGAATTGTGAAAGAACATAATAAAACCCAACGTGACGCCGCAGGTGGCGCAGCATAGCGCCACTATGAATCTAATAAACAATGAAAATGAAGAAAAATATTACGGATTTGCGATAAGGAAAACAAAAATCCCTCCCAAAACGATGCAAAAAATTCAAATGTCACAAATGATCGAGCCAATAGTTAGCAAATCAGAAATATGGTTTGCGACACCGTCTCAAATACCTGAAAATCTGTTATGCGAGGAACAGATTATATCTTATGACAAAGGGGAAGGTTTTATTTGGGTAACCAATAACCATGAAAACTATACAATTACAATTAAAAAGGGGACTTGTTTAGTCCAAATCTAGGTTTTAACGGAAAATGATTTAAATACATGGGAAAATTCTAAAATAAACCTAGTTAACGGTATTAAAACTTCAAATAACGAATATCCTTTAACTAAATTGAAATTTTTTAAAATATTTAAAATGGATCATATTACGCATATGTAACTTCAGAAAAAATTATGCGAATTATTATGAAATTTTAAGGATGTATTTTCTGAATCTTAGTATGTCATTGGGTAAATTCCATTTTACTAAAATTCAATTTTAACGACTAGTAATCCTGTAGCAAAACAATAGTATTATGTGCCACATAAGCACAAAGAGTGGTCACAAAATTAAATCCATTAACTAGAAAGAAACGAAATTATACGCCCAAGTATAAGTCCGTATAGCGCACCAGTGATCCTAGAACCAAAAAAGAATGGAGATATTAGACTCGCAGTAGATTGTAGGGCTCTCAACAAACAATTAGTTAGCAATAAATTTCCTCTACAAAGAATAGACGAAATTCTTGACTCAATTTCAAGTAAAAACAAAATTTTTACTTCTTTTGATCTTACTCAGGGCTACCATCAAGTGAAAATAGACAAAAAGGTTGTCCATAAAACTGCATTTTCAACATCAGAATGTGATTGTTATGAATACTTAAGAGTACCATTTGGACTGAAAACAAGTTCATGCTCGTTATGTAGACCCTTATTGCACCTGCCAAGAAGATTAAAGAATATGAATCATTTTGTTGATGATATTATATGTGTGGGGGAAAACACTGAACAACACTTAGCAACGTTAGCTAAGGTGTTCGAGAAGTTCAGGCAAGGCAATTTAAAATGCCGGCCCGAGAAAGTAAATTTATTTCAATCCAAAATTAAATTTTTAGGAGTAGTAGTAACCCAGGGAGAGATATCCCCAGACCCTGATAAAATAAAATGTGTTGAAAACCTCAAGCCCCCCAGAACTATAAAAGAATTAAGAGGAATTTTAGGCCTTACTGGCCACTTTAGAAAATTCGTTCGTAATTATTTCCAAATTGCGAAACCCCTCACAGAATTCACCAACGGAAAATCTCATAGTGTGACTTGGTCCCAAGAAGCTCAAACTTCCTTAGACCGTCTCAAAAAGGCAATCAAGTCCGAACCAATGTTATTACTCCATGATTTTAAAATGAGAAAGCTCATCGTTACCACTGATGCTAGGTTAAAGGGAATAGGCGCCATCCCGTCGCAAATAATCCAGGTAAAAAACCATAGCCCTCCACAGGGAAAACCTAAACAAACAAAAAAGTTATTTGCGACTAAAGTGAAGCTTCATAAAAGGGCGAAAGCATTTATTCCGCCACAAACTTAGAATTGCTAACTGTTATCTACTACTCGGAAAAGTTTAGACATTATTTAATCAGTGGAATATTTATGTTAAGATCAAACCATAAAAGAATGCAGTACCTGCGTACATTTAAAAACCCAATGGGCATTCTGGCTAGATGGATTAGGAAAATTGAAGACCTAGATTATGAATTTGAATACTTAAAGGGAAAACAAAACGTAGCTTGCGAATTTTTGAGTAGATATCCAGAAAATACTCCGCCGAACACTGAAGAATATGAAGTTAATGATATTAGTGCTTAAAGCAAACATGGATTCAAGAAAAAAAAAGTCAAAGACGAATTAAAAGAAAATACGATTAACTATTGTCCCTTGTCTTTGGAAAATATAAAAAGAAAGCAAAAAAAGGACGAAATGTGTGTAACACTCTTTGATTATTTTGTGAATGATGAGGCGTTACCAGATAAATTTAAAACTCTTAGAAAAGATAGATAATTTTTACTATGATTTTCATGAAGAGATATTGTGTAGAATCATGACTTCTGAAACAAATAGAAACCAAATCTCGATAATACCTGTATTACCACAAAACTTAATTGAGCCTACATTTGAATATTTTCATTCGGATACGGCTGGACATTTAGAAGCTATGAAAACGGTCCGTAAGTTAAAACAATATCTTTATGCGCAATTGGTGCTGACAAAACTCAAAGAATTGGTATGCAAATGTGAACAAGGTAATTCAACAAAACTCCACTCAGTCTATCCGAATCCCTCAACGCGAAGGGTCCTGATAGCAAATTGTTCGTTTAATATTATCTAACTTGACCAATACGAAACAAGTGGAGGCGTACATGTTTCTATAACAAGTCATGCTTGCTATTTTGCGGTCATAGATCATTTTTCCGGATTTACTTTTACGAAAGAATAAAAAAATCAAGGTGCTTAAGCCACAAGTAGGGCATTAGCAAAATTATTTTTTACAATTTGGCATTCCTAATAGAATTTTGAGCGACAACGCGAGCAATTTCATCGCAAAATTAACAAAAGATTGAATGAATTTCGTTAATAAAGATAAAAGGGTAATAGCGCCTCACCACTAAAAAGATAATGGCAAAATTGAAAAGCGGAGTAAAGTATTTTCCAAAGTTATAATTATTTATACGAAATAAAACAGGAGCAACTGGGATAAATTTTTAACTTATTTAACCAACGTAATCAACACTGCTTATTCCAAAACAACCAGAGACAATCCATTTTATTTACTTTTTGGTCGAGATTTTAGAATCCCGTACGATGAAATTATTGAATCTCGGCAGTATTATAATATCTCAGAAGATTATAAACAAGAATTCATTAATAGAATGAGGAAAACTTATAAAATAGTTAGGCAAGAGCTGGAAAAATGTAAAATAAACCAAGAGCTAAGAAACCAACCCAAAGTTAAGGGATATATAGATTTCAAAGTAGGAGACTTCGTTTACCTAAAGAACGAGGCAAAAATAGAAGGAAAAAAACTTTCAAGCAAATATTCCGGGCTTCACATAGTTATTAAAAAGTGTTATAGCGAATAGACTTTTAAAATGTAAACTTTCAATTATAGAAGAGTAAACGTGGTATATGATAGCCATATAACAATAGCCAGATTTTGTGAGAGAGGCGCGCCACATCCGTTCCACAGTGATTTGTCAGACGCAGAAAATGAGGCCCCTAGGTCAAGCTTGGTCTAGCTAAAACCCTTTAATTTCAAGCAAGACTATTTTGAGCATGACAGTGATAAGGAAAATTTTGAAGAATTTTTAGCAATGGAGAATCTAGTTGTTCCTAAGAAAAAATCCCTAATACCAGGATTTTTTCCTGAAATAAAAACGCCAAAAAGTCCAAAAAGTTATTCATCGGCAAGCACAGGAGATTTAGATTATACAATATCTCCAAAAACCCAACTCTTCCCCGATAGAATTTCGACCCCATGTCCCCCCAAAAGATTTCCAGACGATATGGTTTCCCCTGCAACACCAATAGAAAGGCCCCTGTCATTGCAGGAAGAATTAAACAGAGCTGTACAAAACCCCCGGTATTACTGTAAAGAAAACTCCTCCCAAAGATTTAACTAAAACAAACCTGCGAGAAGCCATGGATTTAATAAATTTTCCCATAAAAACGAGTCAAAGTACATTGCCCTGGACTAAAACTCCAAAGAATGACAAGCAAGGTGAATATCATGATATAACTGTGTCCAAGGCCAAACCTAAACATTGGACTTCATGGAGGGAAACTCTAGTACAAAAAATGCCTCATCCCTCTGAGGACATGACATTCAAACAATGGAGGAACCCTGCAAAAACTATTGATTCCTCCCAAAGCTCTCAAGAATCTTTAAAATCCCCCGAGTTGAGGACTCAAAACGAAGACTTAGGGAATAAACCTTCTACTTCCAGGGGAGTAGAAATTTACCAAGGAATGGCAGGCGATACCACAAAAAGTGCCACCTCTAAAAGTTCCAATCCAGATTCGTCGGAAACCAGTTCCGAAGAGTCTGACGGTGAATCAGACCATATAGTAGCTAAAGAAATAGGAAAATCAAGACTGACCTCAGCAGCCGCACACGGGAAACAAACGAAATTAAAAGGGTAAGAATTTTTGAAAAAACAATACAAGAAGCTTGACCTTATTTCGCTAGACAAACCGAAAAAGCAAAAACCGCAAGAAATAGAGGACAAAATAACGACACAGTCAGGTAGAACGGTTAAAAAACCCGACAGATAGAAAAATCCCTAATTAATGTAACGACAAATTTCAAAGATAATAAATTTAACACCATAATAAATTTAACAGCGTGCAAGTAAAGTTAACCAAGTCAATATTAATGAAAAAAAATAATAACACAAGTGATCTCAAAACATTGGTGATCAGAGGGAAAGGTGGGAATAGAAAATAACCAAATGTAGGAAGCTCGTGGTCTACTGAGGACGACAACTGGTGTTGGACCACGTCTTGTGGGAAGCCGGGGGAGGAACTAATGGCCAATGTTTGTTTTTTGTATTTTTTTTTTTGTGAAAACGACCGTAGGAAGGGATATTTCTCAGTCCTTCAAGTGTAAGAAATTAGTATTTTTAGGCCAATCAGGGCCAGTCAAAGCAATACTTAAAGGTTTAATAGAAACTTCAGTGAGCAAAGTTTTCGTTTTTGGATCTGAATGCTTTGAAAGAGAAACAGAGAATTTACTTTCTTATAGCTCCGAGGCAAAAAAAAAGAGAGAAAAGCTTTTTAGTTTCATTATATTATACCTATGACGTATGCTGTCCTACAGCTCTGTGTTAAACATTACTTTCAAAGAGAAACAGAGGCATTAATGTCTTTAGCTCCTTGGCGAAAAATTTAATTTCACTAGTTTATATCTATGACGTATACAATAACAGAGAGATCACTGTTCTATCGTTCTGTGACAAAAATGTTCTTTAATTTCATTGGTTTATCTATAAAATATATTGTGCTTTAATTTTTGTGACATATTTTTGCAAGTCAGTCACGTTATATCTTACCTATACTGACTCAGGTCCCCTCGAATTTTCTATGAAAATTCGACCCAGGTGCAAACAAAAATTGATGTCATAAAAAAAAACATTTTTTACTTATCGTTTAATTTCTACCAATAAGAAGACTGCAAGGTGATGACGGTGATATCTTTACTAATGGTCTTATACATGGATTAAGTCGAGGCGAAATCTCATCCCTACAATGGGGATAAGAGTTTTCTAAGATGTAGAATCCCTACTGAAATTGCCTTCCACGTGAAGATTGAAAAAAAAAATTTAATCAAAAATAAATCAAATATGCCTAACTTGACTTAAAAATTCGATTATCTGACACTATTCATAGCTAGAGCTTGATCTGAATCGTGTTTTGCTCTATTTTTAGGGTTTTAGTGTTTAATCTTCCTTTTTTTACTTGCCGTTTTGTTCGTTTTTCTTGCTTAAAATATCAGTCAAATTCTTATTTATTTATTCTAATAATCAATTCGTACTCAATTTTATACTTTAATTATTTATTAAAATATAATTTCTCCATAAGTTATTAATTAAAATTTAATTATCTCAATAAACTATTTAGAACCTGATAATTTATTTAAGTTAGACTAAGGTTTATGTTTAACTTGAAAAGATTGTGCTTCATTTAGTGAAAAATGTTTATCTTTGTCAATTTTTTTTTCATGTTTCTCCCTTTTTTTTAGTTTATGCGAAATTTATTTGAGCAACATGTACATTAAATTATCCAATTCTGATATAGTGACTACTAAAGAGATTTCCTCTTGAAACCTATATTTCTTCACCCCCATTATACCCGTACAAATTTCAGCCAGTTTTCAGTATATTTTGATAGAGCGAATTTGTTTTATTAACTGAAGTAAACACGACTAGTTCGGTGTGTCGGGTATTTTGAAAAGAAGTTTGATTTTTAAACTATGAAATTCAGAAGGCCATACTCCCATATTGGGCAGCTTAATAAAATAAAAAAAAACACCAGATCAGGGCCATCATGATTTATTTTCCAAGAGGAATTATTAATTTTATAACCGAACAAGATAGTGGAGATTCCTAACATCAGCATTTCAGCTGTCCAACAGCAGCATTTCAGCAAGCTTGAAATCCTGCATCTAATGACCTTATTCGAAAGGCGAATAAGAGGCACCAATGTTGACTCGTAATTACGGAAAATCCAAGAAAAGAACACGGGGAAACAAAGAAGAACACCTCTGCATTTCAGCCGTTAAACCCAGAGTCCCATGAGAACGTCTAAGCCTAGAAATAGGGAAGACATCAGAAAACGAGTGGATTTAGAGGTCTCCATACGTCCTTGTTATGTCTTGTTCCCCCATTGTAGTATCGTTTGCGTAAAACCGTGTGGTTATGACGCTGCACAAGCGTTCCTTATACAGCACGGACTTGCGTGAATAATGCAGGCATGAAAAATATTTTAAAAGTAGACCTCAAACTTAATAATGTAGGGTAAATTATGTTTATTTAATATCGATATTTCCATTCTCAAAACAAATTTGAAGACATTTCTGTTTTAGATTTTCATTGTGAGTACTAATATTAGTGTATTTATTTGATTCTGTCTCATAGCTTAGAAATTAATGTACCCAATTAACACGTGACTTATTTGTGCTATGAGTGTTTACTTTAAAGAACGTGTGATTCTGCCTCGCTATTTTTATTACAGGAAGTAAATGGCAAATTGGTTATTGAGCATTACAATGAGCTGCCCAGTACAGATACGACCCAGTAGCATCTATTTTCATCATATCTCAACCAACGAAGAGTACTCACAATAGACTCTAGGCAATTTTCATACCAGCTTCGTCTACGAAAACAACAGTTACCTTCGATCGTCGTTTCTTCGACCATGAACCATATTACGTATCGGGTAACACTATATTTGAACCTTAGTATCAAGTACTTTAACGAACTATATAATCACATAAATGCTGAGAAACCCATCGGTCAGTACAAGATATAAATACGTAGATATCACCTTTGATACTCACTATGGACCCCAGAACAATTTGACAGTATAGTGATGATATTTGAAGCTAAACAATATTTAACGAAATTTGAAGTTAAATAATATTTAAATTTGAAAATATTTGAAGCTGAAATAAAGAAAATTTGAAGTTTAATTCTGAGAACCCCATCGATCAGAACAAGATAAACGATATTTAACGATATTTGAAGTTAGATGATACTTAAAGACATTTGAAGATATTTGAAATTGAAGTTAGAGACAATTTGAAGTTTAATTCTGAGTACCCCATCGAGCAGTACAAGATAAACGATATTTGAAGTCAAATGATATTTGAAGATGTTTGAAGTTGAATATAAAGACAATATATTAAAAGAGTCACTATAGTATGACGACAACACGTTTCAAAAGGCACAAATAAACAATTTTACGCGAGAATACATCCTCTATGTGCCTAAAAAAATCCTAAAAAATGATATGCCGAGAAGAAAACACCAACACCTGTAGTGGGAAGCATCATTTCCGAGTTGACTATTAGAAAGATATTCAACGGTCATTTCCCAGTTGACTATTAGGGAGAACTAACAGTGTAAAGACAACTAGACTCAAACTGTTCCATGAAGAAACCATAACGTAAAGGCTTCAAAATTCTTGCCAAGACAAAAAGAGTGAAGGAAAATAATTTACAACAGAAGGGGGTAGTACACTAAGGACACGAAGGTGATGAATAGATGTGAAGCTACGTGTGTTACTTCCTAATAACTTTGACAATTCAAAAATCCCAATAGTGAAAGTGTTTTAATGTTATCAGTGAATATGATAAACCCAATATTGTATGTTATAAATCATTCATGTATGTACCACAAGTAGAATTAGGTGTAATATTATCATGTTATTCATTTAACGTAGTGTAGATAGTATGTAGTGCGTCATATAGACAGGAAAATCAAAAAAAAAACTGATGTAAAAGTAGAATAGCCCCAACTTTTTTGGAAATGTAAAAGTAATCAGTGCTAGATATAGAAAAAAAAATCCTTAGCATAGTAGCTAACCTAGAACCATAAATAATCTTAGTCCGGTACATGTATTTTAGATAGGGATGTAGAATAAAATAAGAAAAATAGTTGAAAAATTTTAAGCACTCCAAATGAGCAGTCACTAATGAAGGGGCGTCATTAATTATTGGGAAGGGTGATGTGTACCAGGATTAAAAGGCGATATATTTAAAATACAAGGTTCTTTCCTTCTAAAGATGATTCGGGCATAAATTAAATGTCCCCTAATTGAGTTCAAATACCGCTTCCAATAGTATAAATTCTTAATCAGCAAAAAGAGATATTGCATTTCTAGCTTCAGTAAAACAGCGACGCTAGTCGTTCGAATTTCGCTAAGATAATTAGTATCAAAAAAATATGCTACGTACAATATTTCTAAGGAAGTTTAAATGGCAAAAACCGTGTGAATGCCTCAATCATCAGGAATATTTAAAAGAAATTTTTGGACGAAAGACTCACATCCTTGATCCACTTGAGCCAATGGCAAGCTAGTCCTTACAGCGCAGGACGAAAGAACTGCGTTTGGAAGTGGGGTAGATGTATTTTTTAATTTTTAATATTAAGTCAGATCTGAAACGATTAGTACGAAATCATTATATCTTGGTCACCATTATTGTCATTGAAGTGACCCGTTGCTGTACAACTAAGCATGTAAGTTCAATAAATCTATTGTCTCTCTTATCTGTGTTTATTTCATTTATATGTCTGCGTCTAGTCCAATAATAGGTAATTAGTTCGTAAGTCTCCAAGTTAAATGCTCCCAAAGGAATCTGATCTCCAGATAGCTCAAGAAAGAAGAGGCCGCATTTATATGTCTACATATTCGATCCTCTCTCACTAATTGAGAGCGGCACTAGCCTAGTTGACACAATCTCCAGCGCTATAAGCGGCGCTATCTGAGAAATTCCTATCGCCACGGCTTAGAAGAATTTTTCTAACCCCTGCTAGCCTATAAGAATTCGTATCTCTTAAATCAGATCTGATTGTGCCATGGAAACAAAGCTTTGAGACGTCAGAATTTATAGTTCAATAAATCCGTAATTACTAGTAAAACTTACATAACTCGATGGGGTTCTCAGAATTAAACTTCAAATTGTCTCTAACTTCAGTTTCAAATATCTTCAAATGTCTTTAAGTATCATTTAATTTCAAATATCGTTAAATATCGTTTATATTCTGATCGATGGGGTTCTCAGAATTAAACTTCAAATTGTCTTTAACTTCAGCTTCAAATATCTTCAAATGTCTTTAAGTATCTTTTAACTTCAAATATCGTTAAATATCGTTTATCTTGTTCTGATCGATGGGGTTCTCAGCATTTATGTGATTATATAGTTAGTTTAAGCACTTGATACTGAGGTTCAAATATAGTGTTACCTGATACGTAATATGGTTCATGGTCGAAGAAACGACGATCGAAGGTAACTGTTGTTTTCGTAGACGAGGCTGGGATGAAAGTAGCCTGGAGTTATGGTGAGTACTCTTCGTTGGTTGAGATATGATGAAAATAGATGCTACTGGGTCGCATCTGTACTGGGCAGCTCATTGTAATGCTCAATAACCAATTTGCCATTTACTTCCTGTAATGAAATAGCGAGGCAGAATCATACATTCTTTGAAGTAAATACTCATATAAGTACAAATAAGTCACGTATTGATTGGGTACATTAATTTCTAAGCTGTGAGACAGAATTAAATAACTACACTAATATTAGTACTCACAATGAAAATCTAAAAATTTAAAACAGAGATGTCTTCAAATTTGTTTTGAGAACGGAAATATTGATATTAAATAAACAGAACTTACCCTATATTATTAAGTTTGAGGTCTAATTTTACAACTTATTTCATGCCTGCATTGCTCACGCAAGTCCGTGCTGTATAAGAAACGTATATGCAGCGTCATAACCACACGGTTTTACGCAAACGATACTACAATGGGGGAACAAGACATAACAAGGACGAGTGGAGACCTCTCTACCCACTCGTTTTCTAATGTCTTCCCTATTTCTTGGCTTAGACGTTCTCATGGGACTCCGGGTATAACGCCTGAAATGCAGAGGTTCTTAGTCTCAGGATTTTTCCGTAATTGCAAGTCAACATTGGTGCATCATATTTGCCTTTCGAATATGGTCATTAGATGCAGGATTCCAAGCTTGCCCGCGTATATTCCAGTTGATGCTTGGCAAAGAATATAAGCATAATGAAGAACTGACATCAATATCTTTTTAGAAGGCTATTGTTTGATCAAATCCTTCAGAACTAAATAAATAAATATGATATATTTATATCATATAAAATAAAATAATTATAATCTGCACTAAGACAAAATATTTCATATAATTAGACGCTTCTGTACTGATAATTTCTTGTTTTGGATACTATCCATCTTAGTTAGGGCACGGGTCGAATTTTTTTTTTTTTTTTAGAAAATTTGAGGGGACCTGAGTCAGTATAGGTAAGATATAAAGTGACTGACTTGCAAAATATGTCACAAAAATTATAGCACAAGATATGTCATAGATAAACCAATGAAATTAAAGAAAATTTTTGTCACAGAACTATAGAACAGTGATCTCTCTGTTATTGTATACGTCATAGATGTAAACTAATGAAATTAAAAATTTTCTCCAAGGAGCTAAGGACATTAATTTCTCTGTTTCTCTTTGGAAGTAATGTTTAACACAGAGCTGTAGGACAGCATACGTCATAGATATAATGAAATTAAAAAGTTTTTCTCTCTTTTTTTTTTTGGCTTGGAGCTATAATAAAGTAAAATCTCTGTTTATATTTAAAAGCATTAAGATCCAAAAACTAAAACTTAGCTAGCTCATCGAAGTTTCTATTCAACCTTTAAGTATTGCTTTGACTGGCCCTGGTTGGCATAAAAATAATAATTTCTTACATTTGAAGGATTGAGAAATATCCTTTCTTACGGTCGTTTAAACAAAAATTACAAAAAAAAAAAAATGATCGTTAGTTCCACCCCACGCTTACCACAAGACGTGGTCCAACGCCAGTTGTTGTCCTCAGTAGACCACGAGCTTTCTACCTTTGGTTATTTTCTGTTCCAACCTTTCTATTATCCTTTGAAAGGGCATAGAAATAACACTAACAAAAATAAGACATCTAAAACTTAATCAAATCCTTAGTAACATAGACTAATTTAGTCTAAGGTGCGCAAAAAAAATTATTTTGTTTCCGTGATAAGGTTTCTGTTCTAGCGTGATAAGCTTTCTAGGCACAATCTATTTGTCGACTAATTGGATAAGGGGCTATTGGGTTCACTCCATTTTATTTCGACTATCAGATCGCATTTATCTGATATAAAACTATCTGATATTCCACTAAACTCTACTGATTTATAATCAGATTAAACTTGAGGATGATTCGTCATTGAGTAACCATAAGAGCGGACCAGAATTATCAATATTACTCTGTTTTTCCTCATGTGTGTTTATTTTCTTTGTAAACAAGCATGAACACTGGCTTGTTTTACATCTACATGGCTGTAAAGCAGCCATGGTTTAAAATTCAAATTTTCTTGTTCACTCATTTTACGGAGCTATTTCAGAATTTGAATTTTTTCTACCACCATTATTCACGCGAAGGTCATCTGTGTAGGTCATCTGTGGGCTTACATTCTTTGTAAACAAGCATGACACTGGCTTGTTTTACATCTACATGGCTCTTAAGCAGCCATGGTTTAAAATTCAAATTTTCTTGTTCACTCATTTTGCGGAGCTATTTCAGAATTTGAATTTTTTCTATCACCATTATCCAGATGAAGGTCATCTGTGTAGGTAAAGGAGACCCTTTTCAAGACCTATCCCTATGCCTCAATTTTCTGTGATTAACGGTTTCTTTCGCCAAATGCTAAGCTTCCACTTTTGTTTTCTTACTTATTGTTACTTTTCTCGTTTTTTTTCATCCTTTTCCTCAAGTGATTTAATTATATATTTATATATCTTTTCCTTCTCTTTGCTTGTGAAACTACATAACTATCCTAGTATTTGTTAGCTTCAACAAATGTAATTCTATTGCTTATTACGTCGTAAAATGCCATATTTTCGAAGCATCTATACTCCTAAAACACTCGGAAATGGCAGTCTTTGCCGTGCTAGCTACCACTCGCACCACCTATTGGGGTTTATGTGCGGGGTCAACATTTTTAAAGGCAAAAACGGCGCAAAAAAGGTTGCTATGCCACTTACTCGAAGGGCGCAAAAAGATTGCTATGCCACTTACTCGAATGACGCAAAAAGATTGCTATGCCACTTACTCGAAGGGGAGAACCCCTTGTCGGCCCTAATGTTAGTGAGATTCCCGCTCTTACCACACCGTTTCTGTAAATATTTGGTTCGGTACTACTCTATATACACTATACCCTTTCTTAGGATGTGGTAATGATACCAAGTGGTCAAATGGAAACTTTCTAAACCCATATATACCGGCCTTGGGTTAAGCCTTAAAAATTTCTATTCTCTTTTTGGAGGTAATAACTCTCCCTGTCAATGTAATAATGACGGCGCCTTGTAGCTCTATTCCTACCCTGCCTGGGTTACGGAAAATACTACACAGTTTGTATAAAATACCTTACTTGTATTCTTCCTGTTCAAGAACGAACATATGGTGGTTGAAGAACTGTTGGAGCTTCTCATTTGTAAAATTAATGCAAAGCTGCTCGAAGCCATTGAAGTCGAAGATTTCAAACCCAGCAATGTCAAGCACACCAATAAATTGGACACGTTTTTGGCCCGTTTCCAGTGATTCGTTACATTTCTTGACAAGAAATTTGAAAATTCTATCAAAGATAGCTTTGGACATGGCACCAATGGAGCAGCTACACTGGTCCTTGTTACGACCTTGGGTAACAAACTCGTTACCAACCTTGATTCTGGGTTTCAAGAAGTTCATGTAAAATTGTTGGGCCACAAGTAGAATTAGGTGTAATATTATCATGTTATTCATTTAACGTAGTGTAGATAGTATGTAGTACGTCATATAGACAGCAAAATAAAAAAAAAACTAATGTAAAAGTAGAATAGCCCCAACTTTGTTGGAAATGTAAAAGTAATGTAGAATAAAATAAGAAAAATAATTGAAAAATTTTAAGCACTCCAAATAAGCAGTTACTAATGACGAGACGTCATTAATTGATGGGAAGGGTGATGTGTACCAGGAGTAAAAGGCGATATGTTTAAAATACAAGATTCTTTCCTTCTAAAGATGATTCGGGCAGAAATTAAACGTCCCCTAATTGAGTTCAAATACCGCTTCCAAGAGTCTAAATTTTTAATCAGCAAAAAGAGAAACTGCGTTCTAGCTTCAGTCAAAGAACGACGCTAGTCGTTCGAATTTCGCTAAGATAATTAGTAGCAAAATAAATGCTGTGCACAACATTTCTAAGAAAGTTTAAATGGCAAAAAACCGTGTGAATGCTTGAATCATCAAAAACATTTAAAAGAGACTATTGGACGAAAGATTTACATCCTTGGTCCTCTTGGGCCAATGGATGGCAGTCCTTACAGCGCAGGACAAAAGAACTGCGTTTGGTAGTGGGGTAAATGTGCTTTTAAATTTTAATATTAAGTCAAATCTAACTCGATTAGTACCGCAAATAATCCCGGTAGAAAATATTGTCATTGATGTGACGCGTTGCTGTGCAACTAAGCATGTGAGTTCAATAAATCTATTGTCTTTCTTATCTGTGTTTATTTCATTTATATGTCTGCGTCTAGTCTAATAATAGGTAATTAGTTCGTAAGTCTCCAAGGTAAATGCTCCCAAAGGAATCTGATCTCCAGATAGCCCGAGAAGAAGAGGCGACGTTTTTTCATCCGTGCAAACACCACAAGTTGTCATCGCCACGGCTTAGAAGAATGTTTCTAACCACTGCTAGCCTATAAGAATTCGTATCTCTTAAATCAGATCTGATTGTGCCATGGAAACAAAGCTTTGAGACGTCAGAATTTATAGTTCAATAATCCTTAATTACTCTTAAAACAATACATAACAAATGACCTATTCAATGACCTTTCAGATAAATGACCTATTTTCGTTTCTTTAATTACATTTGTGACCCTTTTGGAAGAATACAAGTAAGGTATTTTCTACAAACTGTGTAGTATTTTCTGTAACCCAGGCAGGGTAGGAATAGAGCTACAAGGCACCGTCATTAGTATATTCACAGGGAGGGCTATTACCTCCAAGGAGAGAATAGAGATTTTCTAGCCGTAACCCAAGGCAGATACATTTGGCTTTAGAAAGTGGCCATTTGACCATTCGATCGCGTTACCATACCCTGGGAAAGGGTATACTGTAAATAGGGTAGTACCAAACCCGATATTTGCAGAACCGTTGGGGTAAGAGTGGAAATCTCACTAACATTAGGGCCGACGAGGGGTTCTCCCCTTTGAGTAAGCGGCATAGCAATCTTTTTGCGTCATTCGAGTAAGTGGCATAGAAATCTTTTTGCGTCATTCGAGTAAGTGGCATAGCAATCTTTTTGCGTCATTCGAGTAAGTGGCATAGCAATCTTTTTGCGACATTCGAGTAAGTGGCATAGCAATTTGTTTGCGTCATTCGATTAAGTGGCATAGCAATCTTTTTGCGTCATTCGAGTAAGTGGCATAACAATCTTTTTGCGTCATTCGAGTAAGTGGCATAGATATCTTTTTGCGTCATTTTTGCCTTTAAAATTGGTGACCCCGCACATACACCCCAATAAGTGGTGCCAGCGGTAGCTAGCACTACGAACATTGGCGGCAGCAGCATAAGCACACATCCTAGGAAGCTTAGCAAAAGTCGCCGAAGGAAGCAAACAAAAGAAAAAGAAAAAAAGGGGTTGTTACCCAGCTGTGACTGGAACTCTGCATAAGGCGAGAAATTCGGCGAAGGAGACCGTTGATCACAGAAAATGGAGGCATGGTGATAGAAAAAATTCAAATTCTGAATTAGCTCCGCAAAATGAGTGAACAAGAAAATTTGAATTTTAAACCATGGCTGCTTTAGAGCCATGTAGATGTGAAACAAGCCAGTGTTCATGCTTGTTTACAAAGAATGTAAGCCCACAGATGACCTACACAGATGAACTTCACGTGAATAATGGTGTTAGAAAAAATTCAAATTCTGAAGTAGCTCCGCAAAATGAGTGAACAAGAAAATTTGAATTTTGAACCATGGCTGCTTTAGAGCCATGTAGATGTAAAACAAGCCAGTGTTCATGCTTGTTTACAAAGAATAATTAAAAATACATGAATGTATTTTTTTTGGGGTCGAGTGTCATTTGTATTGCTGGGGTCGACTCCCCTCGCACAAGTTAGGTCCCATAGTGGATAAATATCCGCGTTATTTGCACTTATTAATTTTATGGGTTATTTGTAATGGTGGCAAATATCAGACTTAACTTAATGCTTTTTTTATAAACAGATACCATTCAACACAATTAAGAAAGGTCGTCAAAAGTCTGTTTATTGTTCTTAAAAACTGCGAACTAATTAAGCTATAAAAACTTTGTAATTTAAATTTAATTGTTGGAGAGATACAGACATATAAGTAAAGTAATTAGGCCTATTGCCGCTAAGCTACTACAAGGAAACTCTTTAGATATCTCATAGGAGATAATAGCCTCCCCAAATACATATATACTATATTTTTATTTTCTTTAAGTTTTAATTGATGGGAAGGGTGATGTGCACCAGCAGTAGAATACCATATATTTTAGATATATAGTATTCTACTGCTGGTGCAAAGGGGAGATGAAAGGCAAAAGAGGATTTGTGTGGCCCTTTTAGGTTTAATGTAGAAAAAAACGCTAGAAACGTATTCAGAAGAAGGATAGCTTTCAAATGATGTGCTGTTTGATAAGCTCTGACAGAAAGTGAAAAACCTCATTTGGTCTACCTCTTGACTACCTCCATAACAGTAAAAATATAATATAATTGAATATATTATATTTTATATATTATATTTTAATAATATATATATATATATATATATATATTATAAATGGAGCTAGGACATTCATAGGGAAGGAAACCTTCTCCACTTAAGGTATACCTCACTATAAAGAATCTATTTACGAATTTTCATTTTTCTTGTTTTGACATGGAGGGTTTGAGAGGAAAGGGGAGATGAAAGGCAAAAGAGGATTTGTGTGGCCCTTTTAGGTTTAATGTAGAACACAACGCTAGAAACATATTCAGAAGATGAATAGCTTTCAAATGATGTGCTGTTTGATAAGCTTTGACAAAAAATGAAAGACCTCATTTGGCCTACCTCTAGACTACCTCTGTAACAGTAAAGATAAAATATAATTGAATATAGTCATGCGACACCTCATTTGAAAGCTCCTGACATAAAGATTTTAAATATCCAAGTCTTATCCAATAGTTTTTGAATCAAATTTAAATTTGCCATGTTTTTCTTTGTGAGGTACTTATATTCAGGGGTAGGGGGGGTTTATGGAGCTAGGACATTCCTAGGGAAGGGAACCTTCCCCATTTAAGATAGATCTTACTACAACAAATCTTTTTATGAACTTTCAGTTTTATTTGTTTGATAAGGAGGGTTTGAGAGGATAGGGGAGATGGAAGCAAAACAGGATTAATTGGGCAATGTTAGGGTTGTTGTAGAAAATAAATTTTTAAAAATATTTATAAGAAAGATCTCTTTTTAATTATTTGCTAATTGGTACCTTTTGTATAAAAAATGAGGCAACAAAAATGGTCTGCCTCTACCTCAATAGGCCTAGGCCTAACAGTCAAAATAATTTTTTTTTAATATAGTCATGTAACATCTCATTTGAAAGCTACTGACAAATTAATTCCAAATAACAATGAAAAATTCTGTCAAAAAAAATATTTCAGTCATTAATTTTAAGTTCACGCTTATATTTGTACTTTTAAGTAAAATATCAATAACAGCAAAAAAATTCAAAAATTTAGTATCAGTTGAGAGCATAATTATTTTTTTTTCAGAGCTATAGGGTAAGCAATTTTAGGTCAGGGAGATAAACCCGGAGATGGGAGCCAGGAGATTACTTCATCCTGGTCCAGAAAATTCCACTTACTTTTATTTCCAAAAACCTTGTTTTTTATTTAATTTCTGATTATTTTTAAGATCCACATGAATTTCCGAAATGTGTATCACAAACCATTACCATTCCTCACTATGAACTCTTGAAAAGAAGGAGAATAAACTATTAAAAGAATACAGAAGGCAATCTAAGCTAGGCTATCTAAATCAGATAGGCTAATAATACAAGGAATATTTTGTTTTGTTCGTCAAATTCAGTGTCATAAGGCTGGTTTTGTTTTATCATTTGCCCTTATTTTGAATAAACTGTTCATTTGTAGGCTAATGCCAATTAAAGAAATATATTTATGTAGGCTTGCCTAGTGCTGTAGTTGGTGCATTTTTTCCTATAAGCCTACGAGCAGTGAAAAATGGTGATGAAATTCTAGTTTAGGGGCTTCTTGCTACCTTGGAAACTAGGCTAGCCAAATGTAGGCACATGAATTTTTCAGGTGAATAGCCTAGGAAACTTGAGGAGCTAAAGGTCTAGATTAGCAACTATTTAGAAGGAATTATGGTAAAATTCTACTTTAGCTACTTTTGACTATCTTAGAAAGAGGTTAGGTTAAGAAATGAAACTTTCAGGGATGGGTCTACAAGCTAAAGTATGTCCTGGGAAGTTATTTTGAAGTAGCCTACCTACCTCCACTCCTTCTCCCTCTAAAGGGTCCTGACCTTTGATGACCTTTAAAAATCTGTGAGTTATAGAAGTGAAACCTTGCAGAATAGATCTTCTGCTTAGCCTAAATGAAGTACAACAAAATTGTTTTCAGCTTCACAATTTTGCTCAATCCCAATTTATAAGGTTTTAAAGATATTACCTTAAATTACCTTAAATTGCATCTTCTAGCAACTAAGGTAGAAGAACCTGTAGATGTTGCCAGGTAAAGTTGACTTGATAATCTTCATGTCACAGTTGGGTTACCACTATTTACATATATAGGTCTACAGGACAGCAGTTCATAACACAATTCATAACAACAGGACAATTAACACAATTTTCATATTTACAGGAGGGGTTGGTTTTGTTGTTGGTTTCACTATATGTATTGGTGGCTGGGCATACTTAGGGGGTTAAAGGGGGTGGGTGGCATCCAAGCCATTCTTGACCACCTCAGGAGCATCATTTATTTAAAGGTTAAACAATGTTGGGCCTAGTTTGGTCCCTTGGTGGACACCATTCTTAACTTGAGCTGGTGTGGAATAGATGAGGTCACCTCTTTCATCATATACAGCAACAATCTGGGTTCTGTTGGATAGGAAGCTGTGAATCCACTCGGCAACATCATTATCTATCTGATATACCAACAGCTTGATCATCAGGTAGCAGTGAGACAATTTATCAAAGGCCTTAGCTTGATCCAGTAGGAACAGGTCGACTGGGAAACCCTGCTCCAGCAGATCAGTTACAGATTCGTAAGCTAGTATAAGATTTGTTTCAATAGACATGCTTTCCAGAAACCATCAAAAAGAAAGCCATTCTTGGTCATATGCACTATAAATGCATTATTGACTATCCCTTCAATAAGTTTGACCACAACCAAGGTCAGACTAATAGGTTGATAGTTTTCAGGCTGGGTTCTAGATCCTTTCTCGGATATTGGAGTAATTATGGCTGTCTTCCAATCTGCAGGTAGGCTACTAGTTTGAAGAGACAGCTTGAATAGCAAACAGAGTGGCTCTGCTACTATATCCGCAAGTTCTTTAAGGAGCCTGGGATGTATACCATCTGGACCTTTAGCTTTGTTGGGTTCTAGTTTACTCAGCCTTTTCTTAATATTGTCCATTGTGACGTAATTTTTGGCATAGGGTGCTCAACCATCCTGGAGGCAGGGGATGGTGGCTCATCAGTGGGGTCCTCTGAGAAATTGGATGTAAATGTGTTTTTTAGCAAACTTGCAATGTCCTCTGGATCTTCCAGCTGTTTCCCTTTAAGGTTGAGCAGGAATGACATAGTTCGTCGATTCTTATCCTTAGCGGATACGTATTTCCAGAACCTCTTTGGATTGTCTTTGATATTTAATGCTAAGTTATCTTCATAGTCAGCTGTGAAGTGTCTTGTCAGTTGCCTCAGTTTATTCCTTGCTCTTGCAAAACGATCCCATGGGTTTGTGCATTTGCATTTCTTGTATTTTGAAAAAACCTTCTTACAGTTCATAGCCCTTTTAAGACTCTGGTTCAGGTGTGGTAGTGTTTTTGGTGCCTTCACAAATGAAAATGAAGTACATGTCCTCTCAGCTTGGAGCAGAATATTCTTAAAATTTTGCCAGGCTAGCTCAATGTCTCCCTTGGCAATCACTAGGTCCCATTTTACTGTCTGTATTTTTCCTTGATTTTTCTGTAGTCTGTGTAAGTTCATTTAGTGCAATTGTTTTTCCATTGACTAAGCAGCAAGTCATGGCATATACAGACGTGGTTGCTGGCACCAATAGGGGGGAGGAACTCAGTGTTCACTAACAATCCTGGATTATTAGTGATTTCTATCAGTAATGATTTTCCCTCATTAATAATACTGACCAAAACACTCTCAAGTCATGGGGAATAATCATGATTGAAAGATAAATCTCTAACCTGTATTCCTTCCTTTGTGTGGATGGCGGTGCCTCTCCTGGGGTTAATTTGAGAACAGGCAATATCCGGGTTTCCTGATATGGTTTTCTGACAGTGGGTTGCTTGAGTTTGTGGGGGTCAGTTCACAAATACACAGTATATCATAATATTCAGTGGTGGCTGCCAATTTCAGTACCGGAAACTTTTTTGTTAATGTATCAATGTTTGTGTAAAACAGTTTCAACACTTTCTTTCCCCTGACTGGGTTGTTATTGTGTATTGCTTTTGGTAAACTTTTATAACTTGTGTTTGTTGAGCTACAGCCTGAGCAAGAATAAAAAGCATCACTAATATCATCATCAATACTAATACTACTAGAAAACGAACTATTTACAGTTTGGGTTATTTCAGTGGATGATGGAGTCAATGCTCCATTACTCTCTGGTTTTTTGAAGTCTGATTCAGGTTTTGCTTTTCTCTTTCTGCTTTTGTGCAATCAGAGTGAAACTGCACATTCCCCTTCAGCTCTCTTGATTTATTTACAATCTCCTTTTTAACCTTGTAACTGTCTGTGAGGAAAAGAACAGGCCTAGGGTGGTCACTTGGTTTTGGAGAATTGTTTCCAAGTTGCTGTGGTTTCAGGATCTTGACAGAGGGCAGGTTGTATGATTGGGCAAGATGGTCCTGAATAAACATTTGGATGTCAGCAGCCTCTTCACACAATTCTGGTATTCCATATGCTACATTGTTAAGCTGACGTTTCTGTCTTTCTCTGTCCTCACGAATAATATTTCTCACGTCACTTTCAAACTTCTTTGTACTGTCACTATGAGACTGGCTCAGCTTACTTTTAACTATGTCTTCTATTTTAGTTTCCACCTCAGTTAGGGAACATTTATTTGTGACATCACTTTCCAAGTTCAAGATCCTACTATTCTTGTTTACTAGTTCTTGCTTGAGATCTACTTGGAACTGATTAAACAAGGCAGTTACAGCTTTTGAGACATTTGATTCAATTAGCTTTTGGATGGTGTCTGAGCCTAGACTGGTGTTTCCACTAACCTTACAAACTGGGCAAAACCATTCACACATGAGTCTATCAGTCATTTTTTGGAACAGTACATATTCTGACTGTGAGATCCCAATGCACTCTGTCCATAACCATTTATCACAACTGTCACATGATAAGGTTGAAGACTGTTCATCAAGTTGTACCTGACAACTACCACATTCATCCTTGTTCTTTCTAGGACTTACCCATATTCTTTTATTGTTGGTTTTGGGCGGCATTCTAAACTACAGACATGATGGGTAATGTCAATATTCTCTCAATTTTCAGTTCTCTGCAATAAAGCAAGCTTTTACTGTCAGAGCTAACTCACCAAGAAAATTTGGCATGCAAATACATTCCCCTAAATTTTGGAAATAAAACATTGATATGGCTTAAAATTCTACTCAGATAATTGGAATTACATCTTCTGAAGCAAAATCAGAAACAATAAAAATGGTAATAAAAAATTATTGTAATATATTTTTTTGTCAAAATTTAAATAGATATTGACCTGTGACGCAAAAAAATTTCAGGACCCTCTAGAGAGAGAAGAGGAGTGGGGGTAGCCTAGGTATTCAAAAATATGCCTACCTTTCTGGGACATACTTTGGCCTGTAGACCCATCCCTGAAATTTTCCTAACCTAACCCCATTCCAAGACAGTCAAAAGTAGCTAAAGTAGAATTTTACTGGAATTATTTTAAGAAAACAATTCTTATTACTTCATAATATGTTGAGTAATTGTATTTAACACATTGGTAATTTGTTTTTTATTCATAGCATATTATTGACCTACAAAAAAAGCAAAGATACCATTTGATGCCCTTTTATGCTCTTTCCAAATTTAATAATCAATTTTGTTGGAAATGAATTTTACCCCCCCCCCACACACACACATATACCAATTCTGGGTGTATATTTGCACATTAGGGGGGTTGGGGGAAAGTTTAATCTTACCTCTCATTTACATCAGAAATAAAATTTACTCCCACCCCCCTAATGTGCAAATATATACCCTGAATTGGTATATATAGGTGTGGGGGTAAAAATTCATTTCCAACAAAAATGATTATTATATTTGGAAAGAGCATAAAAAAAGGCATCGAGCAGTATGTTTACTTTATTTGTAAGTCAATAGCATGAATAATGAAAAATTTACCAACACATTTTTCATGCAGCCCCAGTACACTTTACCCCCAATCCCCTTAATGTTCAAATATAGCCTATAGGCTAGCCAAAATGATATATTTCCAATTTATTCTCCCAATACATCTGTTGTTTCAGCCCATTTACTTGTAAGTTAGAACCAACCATGACAAAACAAGAACCAGAAAACAAGAGAGATGGCAGTCTATATAATTTGGGCTGTACATTTGCACATTAGGGGGGAGGTAAATCATAAGGGGAACTGCATGCAAAATATGTTTGTGGCACTTATTCTGCATATTATGAAGCAAGAATTGTTTTCTTAACATGTTTTGTTCTCAATAGCCCCTAATCTATACTTTTACCCTTGAGGAAATTATTAGCCTACTTAGCAGTGTTTCCACTTCAAATTTTTGGAAATCCCTTAAAGGCTAATAGAATAGGGCTATCCCTAGAAGTCCCAATGTTCAATACCAAAATCCCTATAAGTTTCCCCTTTTTCTGACTTCTTTCAAAGTCATTAGTAAAGCCTTGCTATGCTGACTTTTAATAGCATTTGTTAAATACAACTTATTTTGCAACTCAAGACGTTTTACTTGTACCGAAATATCTTCTTTTGAGGTTTAAAACAATACTTTTGTATTTATTTACTAGTTAAGTTCAGTTTTGATTTATAGATTCTGGTGCCAGATTTTGGATTCTAGGCCATGTAAATATTTTATTTCTTTCTTTTTCTTTGCCATTATTTTTTTTTGTCTATTACTATTTTTGCAACCTAGTTTTATTTGAATTGGTGAGGTGGATTGGCATGAATGATATCCAACCAGTTGCTTTTTCAAGCATTATTTTTATTTTAACATGTTTTGACTTGTTTTTATATTGAGTTGTGATTAAGTTAAAAAAAGAATGAAAAACAAGAAGAAAAAGTTATCTGTTGATGGATCTGTCAAAAGGTGACTGAAAATATGAAACTTAAGGATAGAAAGTTGCTATGTATATCTTTTTTCTGCTATGTATAACCAATCAGGGCTTAATTTGTTGCATCAGCAGCTCAGTGGATATGGTGGTGAAAATAAATAAATATTTATTTTATATGGTTATTTTTGGTAATTTGGGTTAGAAGGCCATACTGCTTGTCACATCAATATGAAAAATCCATCAGTTGCCTCAGAATACATTTATATTGACAGTAAAAAACCAACTTTAAGTCAGAATCAGATTCAGCATCTGCTTCCTTTTTTCTGATGGTAGCTGAAGCCTTGACTCTTTTCATGTTGAGCAGTAGCTGCTTTCTCCACAAATCCAAGGGGTACTTTATTGGTCCTGCTTCATACTATGTTTTGTTTTAAGAATCCCATGTAACATTTTTGTTATAAGCTTGTTGTGTCTGTTGGTCTATGATTTTTACTGCACTGAAAAATCTTTCAACAACAACATTGGAGAAAGGAAGAGAAAGCACAAATATTACTGCCAATTTTAGGTTTTTGTATTGCTTGGTTCTGGAAGAGCTTTTCTTCAAAAAAAAAAAATAAAAATAAACACCAGTAGATAAATGCATCCATATTTTTCAATATTTTCAACATTGATAAGACTTGGCTTCATCCACTCCTGTTCAACTTTGTTTCCATCCCATGATAATCTCCCCTATTTTTGAATGAAGGGTTGGAGAGAATCAGGTCATAATGACTGAGCTGATACAGAGTCAACCATTTCTGCATATTTGTAAATGTAAAAGTTGAAATGAAATTGAGTTTGGAACTGCTACACAGCTTCAATGTAAGAAGATTGTGCAGCTCTGAGGATCTTTTCAACTGTGTCTTGGGGCACACCAAGATCTGATTTTAGCCCCGAGAGAGAATTCTGCCCATTTGGATCCAAATAAATACTTTTGAGGGGAAGGTAAACAATTGGGTCATCCTCATTGAGTTGGAATGCACTTGTTGACATCACATAGTCCTTCTTTATGTAGCTCAAAGACAATTCCTTGAAAAGAGATTCAGTCTCTAGTTTCAGGCGATAAAATGGTGATTTGTCAACTTGAAAAGCTACATTGAATTCAGTAAGAAATCCCAATGCAAAGGAAACACATTCAAACATGTACTTCATGACTGGGTTCAGATTTGTGTATACACGCTCATTGAGCTAGCTGTATTGGATCATCAACTAGTAGAAGTCTGCAGTAGGTGCTAAAAGCATCCAATTGTTCCAAAATTCTGTCCACAGCAGATTTGACTAAAAGCCATCATGTCTGCCAAGACTGCAGAATATTATGCATGTCACCTTGGTAGAACTTTTGAAATTCAAGGAAAGCATTTTGCCTCTTGTGACTGAGAACCACTAAGGAACAAAAGAGACTGACATTTTTGGTAGATTTTTACGTATAGTAGCTGTTCCATTTTGTCTTTTCTCAAGTTCATTTTTTTAAGCAAAGTAATGTAACCTAATTTCATATGACAACTTTATAGATATGTAGTACAGCAGCCAAGGGGATATCAATGAGTATCAACTGGCTTTCAATCACCTTAAAATAACCATCTTGTAAATGAAATCATTCCTTATTGACAAGAAAGTCATGATACTATTGAAAGAACAAAAGGTGACAGATCACCTGGTATCCCCAATTTATTCAATATTTGGTGTCATTAGAGGGTAGCAGCAGCTAAAGATTGTAGTGCAATTATCAAGAATCAGAATGAGGCAGGGATGCTGTGGAAATAGGAGAAGGCAGAGAAGTTTTAATGAAAATAACACACAAATTGCTCTTATTGGATAACTAACCAATATTTTGGTAAAAGTGCAGAAAAGGGATTTCTGACAAAAAAAAGGGATTTCTCTCATTTATTACTATAGATTATTCAGTCTAATGTGCTCTAGAGGTGCAGAGGGCTGTCCAGTAGAAGCAGGATATAAACCATTATTTTCTTACTGCATGTCCTGGTTTAATTGAGCAGTACCTCTGCACCTTTGACGGCAGGGGTCCCTAATTTGCACCTTTACCAGGTTTTCTTCAAATTATTAGTAGTGTTGAAAGAATTTCGGACCCTATTTTCTTGACTTCTAGGTCAATTTAGTTGTTATTGTTGTCTTCTAGGACGCTCTATTCAGCAGAGGCAATAATTCAAACATAATGAACTTCCAAATTGACTGCGCTAAAGATCCTTAACTCACTTTATGGTGTGTTCAGACTATCAGCTTTCTGGAAAAATGGAAAAAAAAAAATTACTTCTGTCAATTTTCTTTATTTGGGTTGGAAGAAGATCTTCTAGGGCCAAAACCCTAGAAATTCCTAAAAAAAAAATGCAGAAGACTTGTTAAAATCCCCAAATCCCTGAATGAAAAAGTTTGCCCCTAAAAGACCTAAAAAATCTCCATTATAGGGGAAAAATCCCTAGAATGAAAACACTGCTACTTAGCAAACAACACAGCATTAGCTTTTTGTGAGCTTTTTTGGGCTGAAAATCCTCTTCTTAGCTAGGTTGTCCATTATGGGCTGCCTCCCCATAATAGGCTAGCCTAGTATAATATTTTTAGGCATTAATGCAAGTATTGAAAGTTATGTTGTGACCAAAATGGGCCTGGGATTGTATTAAGCCTCCATTCAACCAGAGATCCCAGGGACTTCTTGTTGTGTAATTCTAAGTTAGCTTCAGTTCTTTATGTATAGCCCATGGCCTACTGAGTTTCATTTTCTATGCTTTATTGTCAGTGAAAAAGATAGACTCTCAGCATCAAGTTGCTCCATATATAAAGACCCAAGAGTAAGCTCTTTCTTTCACTTTGCCATTTAAAAGTAACTAATGAGAACTGCCAGCTGCTCCTTCGATTGTGTTCAATTGTGTAATCCTATTCCATCATGACAACACAACTACACTTTCTTCACACATCAGAGGCAACACTATAGCATTGCCTATAGTAAAGGCCATATGGCTCCAATGTTTTATTATTTATTATTATTTTTTCAAGAGGCACTTCATATGGAAGGGGTTGTTGTATAAACTTCAAAGGGGGCTCATTTGATTAAGAATTGAGAGTTTTAATGCCCTGTTTATGAGTCAAAAGTATCAGAGGGCAACTAGCCCCCTTCATGCTTTTTTCCCCCAAATATATCTGATAAAAATTTTTAGATGGCCATTTTGTTAAAAATAGTTCAAAGATCATATAACAAAGACTCTGGGTTCAACAAAGTTATGCCTTGGGGTCAAATATGGTTCATATAAAAGGGATGCTTGTAAAAACATCAGAAAGGGCTCATTTGATTGGAAATTAAAAGTTCTAGTTCACTTTTATAGAGTCCAAAGAGATCAGAGGGCAACTAGCCCCCCTCCCCTCATGCCCTTTATAAAAAATTTTAGATAGCCAGTTTGTTAAAAATAGTTATGACAAAATTCTGATGTCAACACAACCCCCAGGGCTCAGGGGCAGACATTTTAAATTATGCCTTGAGGGTATATAAGGTTCATATGGAAGGGATGCTTGTATAATCTTAAGAGAGGACTCATTTGATTGGAAATTGAAAGTGCTAGTTCACTCTTTATAAGTCAAATGAGAACAGAGGAAGCTAGCCCCATGGGCTTAGGCAGCATCTTGTGTTGAGGGGGACAGCCGCTTCTGTGATGGATGGGGTAGGGATCTTACTAATACTTCCTGAGGTCCTTTGAATATAGGTCTTTAGAAACTAGTCATTCTATATTTCACTAAAACTCGGCCTTTAATATTTTCCATGTTCTACTTTTCCTGCAACAGTATAATATAAGAGACCCACTATCCTACTTCCAATTTCAAGAAAACATAAATACCAAAAAAGCGATTTGACACAAATCACATTATGGTTAGATAACAGCTTCTTCTAAGAATTCAATTCAAAAGTTTACAGTTGGGCAAAATTATATATCAAAATTGGTATATGGGAAACCGGCCCACATTTAGCCAAAGAAAACAGTTTCAATATAAAAACCTATGGGGCTTCTGGTGGATTATAAAAGCTCTAACAGATGGCAGTGGATGTTTTTAAAATGTCTGACCTTAATTAATACTTTTACCAAAAATATCAGATTGGATCCGGTTTTATGGTGATTAACTCTGGAATTTTGTTCAATTTTGTCTGAAAGCCTACGCCTAATAACGAATACTAGAAAACTCGCGTTGTAAACTAACATTGTATTCTCTTATTATTTGCCTGTTTTTGGCAGCTTCCGAGACGTGCCATCTTCACCAGTTTGCTGTTAGTATTTTTTCATCCTGTGGGATAGTGAAATTCCATGTTCAGTCACAATACCCAGGGTAAATTCGGCATGCCGTACCAAGGTGTCCAAAACTGGGCTATGCTTGTAAAAGCTGTGTAAACAGCATATTTAAAGGTTGAAGGCACGCTTAAAAGCCGAAACTGTGTTAATTCTGGCGTTGTTTTAATCCTGTCAGAACAGTAGGTAAAGTAAATTTTATTCTTTCCAGTTAAATTTTATTCAAGATAAAGTAATTAAAATTAAAACAGAAGAGAAAAGGAAGGAAGGTGACTGGGATCGAGAAAAAAATAATACAATATTTTTTTCTGTCTTATTCTACAAGAAGTCAGTTGGATTCTCTGGAAGTACCATGGGTGTCCCTAGAGGAACGCTGAAGCTGAATATCCCTCTAAAAAGTCTGGACCTGAGTTTCTCTACACCCTGTTACAACATATGATAATTATTTACACAGGAACAAGAAAAAAGACTAAAAACTTACTTGAAAACGATAGCTGATATGATTTCGACTGTATTCCCCTAGAAGCGTGTAAATTTGCATACACTTATGCCATTATTAAGAGCATAAAAGTACCCGATAACGGAACTGCAAAGGCAGTGGAGACAGTGGAGGAATTACAGGTAAATATGGGTACCATGGTTTTATGGATTGCCTTAAAACTCTATCAGTAAGAACGCCAAAAAGTCTATGACGGACAACTGCTTTCAACTGTCACAGTGTAGGAGCTTCCTTTAACAACCTGGATTGAGGCCTATATAAACACATGTTCAGACCACAAGACATCTGAAGTTTTGACGAATCAGGTCTGAAAAAATCCACAAGCCTGGTAAAATCATTGCACAGCGAGGCCAGAAGTAAGTAGGAAAGGTCACGTCAGCAGAAAGAGGTCAGTTGACCACTATTTGTGCTAGTTTTAATGTGTTGGGAACACAGTCCCTCCTCTACTTATTTCCCCACAAAAACAGTGTCCGGAAATTTTACTCAGGGGAACTTTACCAGGAACCATCACGATCAACTCAGAAAATACTTCTGGCTGGATGACTGCCTCTCATTCTTTGCTTTACTTGCAGCATTTTATCAATCAAGTCAAACCCAAAAATCAACAGGAAAAAAATATGAAAAAGTCAGATGTGCTCACTGACACCCCCATGAAAGAATGCATTACTGCTAGGATAAAAGCTGTATCTGCCAAAAAGCCCTAGTCCTGGAACAGAAGAAAGTCAGACAAGTCAAAAGACTAAAAAGCAAAAGGCGTGTCTCTCGCAACAAGAGTTACAGTTAAAGTGTCGATTCTGACGTAGATGATCCTGTATACAACAACTCTTTAGACTCCAGCATAGACGTTGAAGATATGCCCCCTACCAGCAACTTCTATTTTGACCCTAAGAAAGTCAAGGCTCGTGATTACTTTCTGATTGAGCTGAAGAGCAAGAAGGAAATTCTGTTCACAATACTGTCATTATCAAAAAGTAGCAACTGAAGAATTTAAGGTCCACTTTTGGAAGGAGACTGGAGCAAGATACTTTGCGCTAACTGACGAGATGGATTGTGTCTTAAAGACAGAAGTTGAAGTAAAATTGCAACCACTGGCAGCTGGAACACCAAGATTAGCGGAGCGGCTTACTTTTGGTGCTGATCAGTCAATGTATAATTTGAAATTAATACTCTTTAGTTTTTTTTTAAACCTTAGTCAAATTCATTTTGTAGTTTTTTCTGCTGACCATACTCTTTCTTAATTTTATAGCCGAAAAACAAGCTTTAATGTTCCCCTGGTCACTTTTCTTTTTCTTTTGTCCGGTGGCCAAACGTAAGCCAGAAACGACCGAACCAGTGCCGGGGTGGCCCAGGTTTGGCACTCTTGACAACTTGGATAGAGAGGCATCCAGGTTGAAAAATGGCGGAGTATATCTAATTGTCTTTTTCAAGGATGGTATTGAATGAGTTATTTTTGCTTTGGCATGCTCAGCAACTTCCTATCGCTTGAATCAATTCATGGAGAATTAAACAAGTCAAAATCAGCCGATCGTGAGCCAGTCTCCTATCTATATATCGGACCGAAAATCAATATTGAAGATCGAAACGTAAATGTTGATATCGCAAACGATATTCGGAAATTTCTGTTTATTTCTAGCTTTTTTAACCATCTACCAGGTAACATCCAACATACGAAAAGTTCTCGCTAATATCTATCGTAGATTTGAAGTTCTAGGGGGGCAGCTGCCCCCCTGTCCCCCCCCCACCCCTTCCCTACACCCATGGCTAGCCCCCTCCCCTTGCACTTTTTCCCCCAAATGCATCATATAAAAATTTGAGAAAGACATTTTTTTAAAAATAGTTTGAAGTTCAGATAACAAAAACTCCAGTGCCAACACAGCCCCCCAGGGCAGGCATTGTAAGTTATGCCCTGGGGGCATATGTGGTTTTTATGGAAGGGATGCTTGTATAAACTTCACAGAGGGCTCGTTTGATTGGAGATTTAAAGTTGTTGTTCACTTTTTAAGAGTCAAAAGTGACTGGAGGGCAGCTACCCCCCCCCCCTCCACTTCCATGCCCTTTTCCCCCAAATACATCAGATACAAAATTTGAGATAGCCATTTTGTTGAAAATAGTTCAAGGGTCCGATAACAAAATTTCCTTGTATAAAAAAAAAAAAAAACAGGGCTTGGGGGCAGGTGTTGTATGTCATGCCCTATTCAGAGACGGCTCATTTGTTTGGAAATTGAAAGTTTTAGTTCATTTTTTAAGAATCAAAAGTGATCAGCGGGCAGCTAGTCCCGCCTGCCCTTTTCTCCCCAAATGTATCAGACAAAAGTTTTGAGATACGACATGTTGTTAAAAATAGTTAAAAAGTCAGATAACAAAACTGGTGTTGACACAACCCCCCATGGCTCAGGGGTTGTCATTGTAAGTTATGCCCTGGGGGCATAAATGGCTCTTATGGAAGGGATGTTCATATAAATTTCAGAGAGGGCTCATTTGATTGGAAATTGAAAGTTCTAGCTCACTTTTTTAAAAGTCAAAAGAGATCAAAGGGCAACTAGCCCCCCACACCCCTTTAGAGTTAACTATTCAAAATTTTTAGTTAGCTATTCAAAATTTTAAATTAGCTATTTTTAGCTAAATACTTATAGCCAAAAAAAAACAACATAAAACAAGTAATAATAAAAAGGAATAAATACATCTTAAAGCGAGTAATGCTTCAATTGAATATGCAAACCAAGCTTAAAAAAAAAAAATGGTATAGAAGTATAAATGAAACCCAAAACAAACAGAAATTAAATAAACAATCAATGCAAACAAACATACAATAGATACTAATATAAAAAAATAAATAATCTTAAAACGAGTGAATCTTAAATTGAATATGCAAATCAAGCTTGAAACAAACAAAAGTCTCCAGGCTACAAACAAGAGTTTGGGTATCGCCTCCTTCTTTCACTGTAAAAGTCTTAAACCTACTGCGTCATTGGCGCTTTACTGAAAAAAAAAAATCATATTACAAATGTTTTCTTTTGCACTTAATATTGAATATAAACATTAAAGTTGCAGTAAAATTTTGAACTGATAAGGTTTCAGCAATGAATATCATTATACATCAAATATTCAGTTTAATTTATTAGTTCTTTCTAAAGTTGTTCAAGACCAATATAGTTTCACTACAAACAAGAGCTTGGATACTGCCCTCTTCCTTAACTGTAAAAACCTAGAGCCTACTGCGTCATTGGCACTCCACTGAAAACGAATTATATTACAAATATTTTCTTTTCCAGTTCTAACAGCATTGAAAATGAAAACAAAAATACAGTGAAGTAAAATCTTGAACTGATGGATCTTTCAACAATTAATATCATTATATACCGTATATCAAATATTCAATTTTATTTTGTTTATACTTTCCTAGACTGTTTAAGACACATACAGTTTTCAGTAAAGCGCCAATGACGCAAAAGGTTTTAGAATTTTGCAGTGAGAGAAGGTGGTGATACCCTAACTCTTGTTTGTAGTGATTTTTGTTTCTTTCAAGCTTGATTTGCGTATTCAATTTAAGTTTCACTGGTTTTAACATTTATTTATTCATTTACATTATTACTTGTTGTATGTTTTTTGCTATGATTGTTTATTTAATTTCTGATCGTTTTGGGTTTCATTTATTCTTTAATAGTAATTTCTGGTTGTTTTGAGTTTGAATTTTAACAGGCACATGTATCTGCTGATCTTAAGTTTAAAATGGCCTTTACTTTTCTTTGAAAAACTTCTTTTTCGGGAAGTTTTTTTTTAGTTAATTTCAAAGAAGGTTTGAGAAAATTTCAGTTCAATATGCTGTTGCATACATGTTCTAGCCCAGATCTAGTCATTGTGACTTTAATCTATCCTAAGAACTCAAATAACAATTGAAAGGCATCCATTTTGATGGCAGTGATAAAGCAAAACACACACAAAATATGGGTCATTAGCAGTGGTATTGTTTTGGGGGTGGAGGAATAATTTGGAGACAAAATTATTATATAGCCCTTGCCCATGACTCTCCAAATGAAGGCCCTCTTGCCCCCCAATAAAAATGCTAGAGCTACACGCCTGCTCATTAGGGGTTTGAAGGTTTGTTGAAAAATTTTCTAAAAGAATGGAACCATTAAGGGGTGTAATTTGCTATGGAGAATGGGATGGGGGGGGGGGGGGTGGCCCCCTCCAGACTCATGTTTGCCCCTCCCCCACAGACATCAGTTGCCCCCCCCCAGCTGAAACTTAGTCTCTGCAAGAAATCTTGTGAAAATTAAGATAAGTCTGTGTAATTCAAGTATCCAGAGAAACAGGTCAGTTTTCTTTAGTATATCTTTGTCTTTATGGTAATATATGACAAATTTTTCAGTTTTCACTATCATTTTCACTTGATTCGGGAAAATTGGCTCCAACTTTGCCCCCACTCCCTAGGATTTTGATGAAATTACGCCACTGGAACCATTGCCTAGAAAAGTACATTGACCATGTAATATAATCATCATAATAGAAAACAAATTAAAAACTTATGTGTGTGTTCTGAACACCTCTCCTAGAAACAAGGAAATTGCCAAGTTGAAACTCTTTTTTGCTATTGAAGTTTTCATTATAAATCAGACAAAAAATTAGGTTGATCCATATGTTTTATTTTCCATTTCAAACCAAAAAATGGTTTATTTTACTATACTTCAAAAAAAAAATTTGTGCTAATTAGTCTATTTATAGCAGTCACAATGCTGGGATCAGCTGTGATTGACTTGTTTTAATGTTTTTTTCTGCTATATATATATATATATATATATATATATATATATATATATATATATATATATATATATATATATACATATATGCTATATATATATATATATATATATATATATATATATATATATATATATATATATATATATATATATATATATATATATATATATATATATATATATATATATATATATATATATATATATATATATATATATATATATATATATATATATATATATATATATATATATATATATATATATATATATATATATATATTCACTGAAAGTAGTCACGAGATCGAAAAATGAAATAAAGTAATGCACGAAAACCACAGCTTTTCGTGCACGAAAACCACACCTTTTGATGTGTGGTGTGTAGAATGCATATGTCGATAAATCTTGTACTCGCATCTAATTTTGAATAATTGTCTTCCCACTTCCTTCAAGGTAGTTTTTGATGTGTGGTTTGTGAAATGCATATGGCAGACCAAGAGGATCAAAAAATTCTATATTCTCTGCTGTTTGATAGATGCATAGTCAATGACCCGTCTGCACAGTCGAAGGACTACTATTAACAATGATAATGGTTTTGTTAACAGTAGGAATATAATCAAAGAAATCTGAGGGTATACAATAGGATTTGTATTTGGACATAAAAGGATCCATATTAAATACATTGATTATTTGATTGGTGTTCATGGTGCGAAGTCTAAAAGAACACTACCATCGGGGGTAATTTCCCAGAAGGTTTCAAATTGATTGAGTGAGATTAATGTTACAGTCTCTGTCAATGGTTTGTCAAAGATACACTCCAAACGTACAGTATCCGTTCGGACAATACTCATATCGTGAGTAACAAACAAGGCCAAAATAATGATACCAAGACTTTTTGTAAGCATAGAATAGGTTATACCATTCTCAATTAGTATATAGCTTAAATACAGGAATTACATTGCCAATCAGCATAAGGTCCAATAGCATTTATCAAAGAAAAAATTTTAGAGAGGAGATTCAGTTACTTTATTTACAGCACAGGAGAGTCCAAACAGGTCAAATTCATGTGGAGAACTTGTCCACGATCCAATGGCACTGGCACTTTTTAAAAAAGCCAAGGAGAGTTTTAATGGAATTTCACCATTGATAAAGGAAGAATCGGTGTAGGTACTTGATCCAGTGGCAATATGACGTTGATTGGCGATTGTGTGAGGAACGAGCAGTCTGATATTATTTCCAGAGGCTCTTAGTTTTTCAATTGCCAAAGCAATAGAATTTATAACCTATTGTTTTTGTACATGAAGTATTGCTGAAGTTAGATTGACATTAGCATCGGGTGCTGCATCAAGTGTTTTTCTCAATACGAAATTGGACGGTGCAAGTTGTAACTCTATATCAATTTTAATATTGGGTGGCATCCATTGGGATATATTGAATATTTCATGATTAAGTCTACCAAGTAAATGATAGTCCTTGCTCACTGCCGAAGTGAGCTCACCGTCAGTATCAAAATTTGATCTATAGTCATAGCCCATTGGTAGACCTCTCAATTTGTTATATGCCATTAGAGTCATCAACATGCATTGTATGTAACTAGCATAGTTTGATAGATTGTTGCTGGTGCTCACCAGTGTTCCATTTATGTAGACACCTATTTGTTTAAATAAATTGTGTAGTATACCTTTTTCATAAGATAGTCCAACAAAGTTGGAGGGAGGTGAATGATCAATCTTCTTCGTCACCACAGCCTTTAAATAGATAAATATGGCTGACAATTCTATGAAGTAGTCTTCATTGGAATAAATTTGAAAATGTATGTTTTCAGAGAGGGGTTGCTGTGGATAGAATTGTTCATAGTACCCGTGTTTTACACTGACATCAACACTTTCTGCATTGACAAGATTTAGAGATGTGGTGACAGTGGGAAGAGATTCCTTGTGGGGTAGATATGCCATCTAGGAAAAGAAATCCCTTTTCGATCTAACTATTTTTCTTCTTGGTTTCTTTTTCTTACTTTTCTTTGACAAGAGTGATGATGTCTTTCGCTTCTGACCTGAGTAGAGACTGATGAGTGATGTGATGTTTCTGCTCTTTTTAAAACCTTTTCCACTTTGTTTCAATCGCTCGCCAAGGGATCGTGCGCTGGACCTGAGATTTTTCGAAACATTTTCTTTAAAATCTTTACCATCCCCCCAATCGTGTAGCCTAGAGGATGCAAAATCTGCAGCAACCGGCGCAATATATTTTTCAGCCAGCGGTATTGCAGAGCGAAACTGCTTAGCAAACCAACTGCCAAGACCATAGCCCGACGTTGACGAACGGCCTTTATAATAGTCCATTCCATGACCCAATTGTCGTGGTTGGACAGCAGTAACATAGCAATCAATATCAAGGCATGCAAATACATTTTTTCTATTAGACATTTTGTTGTTGTTGCCGAATGGGTTAAAAATGATATGTAATCACGGCCAAACCTTTTGTTATTGCTAGTGGATCACCTAATTCACTTCTTTGTGTTAGCTGACAGAGTTCCGAATACGAAGTGTTTACAAGAATATACAGAAGATGCTTTATATTATAGTGATGAACATGATCATGGGTTGTTTTTGGTTCTAGAACACGTAAAAGGGGGACATTTGAATTACCAACTCTCGATATTTCCACAAAGGATGCATAAGGAAATATACAAGAGTCCGAGGCGAAACCAGGTGGAAAATCAGCGAAAATAACATGATTCATCGCTCTAGCAGCTCCAGCGTTTTTCCCATTGATCATATTATGTTTAAAGCCAAGAACATCTCTCAGATTATCATTGAGATGAATCATTTCAGTGTCAACGGGTGAGGTATTGTAAATCCTATGATGTTCCATTGAATAATTAAAATGGAAGGTACCATTCCTACGATATGAGATTTTTCTATTGATTGCACGACACAAATCCGTCATAGTATCATATTCTTTATATCTCAATGTAACATCAGGATATTCACAAGATTTAAGTGCTTCATCCCATTCATCCTCGACAAAGAGTGACCAATCGAATAGTATAACTTTTATCCTATACACACGATCCTTTCTCAGAATATCATAGGTATTCTTGAGAATGCAGTCGACAAGAGCCACTTCATACTTTCCATCATCGAATTTGATGGCGGGGAAGAATTTCGTCCAAAAATCACTAGTTTTATTCAAATCATTGTAGAGAGGGTCGGAGACGTTGGACATAAACGTTACATAAAAATCATTGGACATTGTCAATATCTTCAGCACTGATCCAAGAATCAAAATCAGAGTTGTATCTTAGCCAACGAACAAGCAACTGTTCCATACCCCTGTGGGTACGAATCTTTAATATCTTTTCAATCTGATAGATTCCAGTGTTTTTTACCTTTTTGTAATTCATAATCATAAAAGCTGCCAAGACTCTCATCACCTTTCATGTCACGTGCACGATAAGTTATATGTGTAGTGTCCAAGAGTGTGGAGGCTTTAAAATGATCAGTGGACCATAAGTAATTACCCTTTCACAAGCATTAGTAGTTCAATTGATTCGGATTGTATCACACATATTTAACTTCTTCTTTTTCTTCTCATTACCACAACCATTGGAATACTGTTTAAGAAAAGTGTCAAATGTATTGACATCATAATGAACTTCTGACAGGGTTGAGTTGGACAGGGATCGATGTGGACGTTGATTATAAATCAACATGATTGTATCCAAATCATGAATAAAAGCAGCAGTATTTTTCAAAGTGTAATATCTAGAAATTAAAAGTCGAATAGTTCTTATCAGCCGTTCGGCCAATGCTGCCTTTATTGGACTATGACTATGATTGAGGATTGTATTATATTTCAGTAGAACCTTCTTTACATGGGGATCAACAAATTCACTACCCCGATCCGTTTGAATCTTCTTATAGCAATCCTGTCCAAGGATGATTTCAAGAGCTTTAGCAACTTCATCACCGCTCTTTGACCGCAGTGGAACAGCATATGCATAGCGACTAAAAACACTGATTGCAAGTAGAATGTACTTGTAGGGGTGATTGTGACGTCGTTGAATCTCATCCAGAGTCAAAAGATCTGCTTGTAGTATTTGTAATGGGAAAAAGGCTTTAGTTTTTCGATAGTGATTACCACGAACTCTACGATTACGATGTAGAGTGCAACTTGATTCATTCTGCAGATACTTTACCGCCCGATTCTTTTCAAGTCCAGTGACATGAGCAAGTGTGGTGGGTGAACTTAAACTTCCCACTGTACCAATATTCTCATAAACATGTTTCAATGTTTCAACCATTTTGAACGTAAACACGTAGAGAAGTGTCCACTGCCCATTTGCATACTAACAGGTGATGGTGAGGGGTATGCAGTGATGTTAAGACGTCTTCGCTTGACTCCCCAACTCATAACTCTTGTCAAATCATTTCCACTTGGCGTGCTAGTATTTTCCAAAAATGATTGAAAAACATCTTTTGATATTTGACTAAATTCCTTGAATTGTTTTAAAATATGTTTATTGGCAATAAGGCTTTTGGGAAAGTTTGATGAGTTTAAAAATGTATGCAGGTGACTGTCAAATGATACAAGTCTTTTACGATTCGTGACTAAATATGATAATAAATCAAGTAGAATATAGGTCTTGCCATGGATTACAACTTGATTCCCATTAGCATCAATTTGAACATGTTCACTTTCATTGAGATATGTCAAAAGTGTTTTACACTGTTCACGATAGGAATGTGGCATTATCTCTGCAACGCTTGTCAGAACTTTAGACGAATCTTCTTCTTCTTTTGGTATTATCGTTGTTGATGATGATGATGATGATGATAGAGTCATTTCCTTATTGTGATCAATGACATTTACTTTGAGTGGTCTCTCACGATAGGGCTTGTGTTTGTCCACTCGGCGAAGTGCATTTTGAAAAAGAATTAATTTTTCATCGTCGGCAATTGTCTCATTGTTAATGAATTTATTGAGATTGTCCTCGAAATGTTCCCTTGGCGAAAGGGCGAGTTCAATTGGAGTCAATTTATAGGGTTGGGCCATTCTCGCTCTAGAGAAAACTCTTTACAAGTCCTGCAACGATTGGCAGTAAACGTGTAAAGAAGTTACCACCAGCTTGAAGAAGTCGTTTTCTTTTAAAATCGCTTGCATTATTTTTTCGTGCTACTGATGCTAGGGACTTTGCAAGGGACAGATTTTGTTCCATGTGCTGCTTGACACCTTCTGACATTTGAACAATGCCTTCGGTTGTATTTGAACAAAGTTCAGATAATAGATTAATGAATTCTCTGTCGACACCATGTTTGAGTATGGCCTTCCTAAGTCGTGGTTTTGAACTACCTAGGACGGTGAATAAATGTCGATGTTCATGTAGTTTCTTCAGTGTCATGATTGCAACTAACGACTTGTTTTACTGTTCACCGGCAGATATACAGTAATTTCATTATCAGAAATATCGGTGACTACACGCAGATCCTCGGGTGTGTTCTGATTCAGGTCCAATAGAATATATCCGTAGGGTTTGTTGGTAGCCTGATTAGAGGCCGAGAGTAGGAATTTCGGTTAACCCGGATACACCTGTCTGTTTAACGTTATGAGGGAACTGGAATGACGAACGACCCTATAGATGATATAGTAGGTGCAATTCAAAGCAAGTGTTCTCATACACTTGCTCTGCTGAAAGAGATTGTGTAGAACTAGGGTTACGGAGATCCATTGATGATGAGATCGGACAGTGAACAATTGTATCATCTCCTGAAACCATTCTTCAATGGACTCAGCCAGATTGTCAATAATCAACCAAGAGTTTGATTCAATACTATTTAAAATGTCAAGTCCATGTATGAATTTCGTGTCTGGAGCAATAGTTTTTATTCTATCATAGGATTCTTGCCAAACACTGTAGCAATAGTAAATTTTAGTTGGATTTTCTATAAACATTTTATCACAATTTTGAATTATTTTTGTTATAAGTATCGTCTTGCCGGACATTCAGGGTCCCCAGAGAAACAATCTGAATGGAGTTTTAAATTGATACATAGCTTGCATCGATGTCAAAACACAACTGGCTGTACATTGCATCATTCCCTTCAATAAATAATAATAGTAATTTCCCTAATCAGATTCGAGAAGAACAAGAAAACATTTTTTTAAGAATGATACAAGTCTTTTATTTACAGAATAAAAAACATCACTACAAAAATACTACACGTTTAATGAATACATATACAAACACAAACATGAAAAAGGCACTATTACGTAATAAATTAAAAACAAAACACTAAAAAAGCACTTAGCACAATTAAAAGGGGTCCCACCCCCCCCGAAGGGGTGAGGCGGCGGCCGGCCAAAGGCCTTAACCCCCCCCCTCGGGCCGGGCACGGTGCCAAAAAACAATTTGAACATTTTTCTATCTACAAAAAAAACATACGACTCTACCTTGCTATAAAAAAAAACTGCTGAGTTGGGAAAACTACTGCTGAGTTGAGAAAAAAAACTAATGTTGAATTAAGGGAAAAAATATCTACTAATAAAGAATCCCACCACCCAACCATTTACTATTGAATTTTTTCCCGACCGAGGCGATGTCTATAATCTCGACACACACTTCGGTCAGAAGTTAGATAATGTCCATGGGGTAGTACCTTAACACCATCCGCGGACACATAGACTTTATCCAACACGGGACACATGGCTATTTTGTCAACTAAAACTGTGTGGTTTTTAAATTTTAAAGAGCGAATCGCCATGACTTTCGCCCTTAGAACTATACTATTTTCCACACAGTTTCTATATATATTCATGTCAAAATTCTTATTCACGTAGTGTCGAGGTACCCCTTTGCAGACTCTTTTGATTACCTCGTTGTGTGTTTGCACACAGTACACCTTCGGACCTGCAAGACCGCCACTGGAAATCAAGTCACTTCCCGTCTCTGATTTTATCATTAATGACTGATTTGGGGCCTGGCGCTTCACTAGCTCCGGGTAAATGGACTCGTCCCAATTAGTAAAGTCCATTCGAGAGCTAATGTGTGCGCCTTTTCCAAATCTTCCAATAAGTTCTTGGTTTTTACTTTTAGCAAAAGTTAATTAGTGCCCCCATAACTTACTTGAACTTCTCCCTCCCCCTGGCCATTAGTGCCTACACACATCGTAAAAAAATGACAACATGAGTTTTTACTATATTTCGGTTATTGCAGTGCCAGCTGCAATATTTTTATTTAGAATTACATTTTTTTTTCTATTTAAGAGGACCATATTCGAGTTTATGATGGAGAATGATGTGAAGTTTGGATCGGCAACGATTCGAGCACATTCTTTTGGGTCAATCACAACGTCACAACGACTTCGATTACGTACACTCTCGCAGATTTTACCGAAGGCTGAGTTCAAAATGAGTTTAAAGATTTCCTTCTCAACCTTCGTTTTCGCTTCGGAACGTTTATCGACAAAATTGTCAATAAACGTTTTCAAATAGGATTTCTGGTCAAATTGGAGGGCTGTACGTACTCTTGTGATGTTGAAACCGTCGGTTACCATCTAATGTAAGATAACGTGATTTACACCATTTTTCTCTTTCGGATGAAGGTCGTTGATAAGTTTTTGTTTTGAAAGTTTCCAGTGCACACCATCATCCTCAACCTTAGAAATTTTCTAAGGACTCAGAATGTCTCAAGTCACCGCTCTGTTTATGCACGGGAAAACAAAATCCTTCACCGAGTCGTGATACTCCACGGGTATTTCACCATTGATTTCAAAAAACCATCCCCGTGGTCTATTCTCCTCAACATTGGCAATGTTGGGGAAATCTGAACCACCAGGATCGTTAAGCCATTTATAATTTCCACACGGCAAAGAGTAGTGAGACATTGCCGACAGATAGAGGGAGTTCATATCTAAGAAAACTGCATCCGAGTTTACACCCGTGTCTTGTCCAGTCGGATCAGTTTCAAGGATACGATCTCCATGAAAAACGTACCCTCCCCTCATTGATTTCTCTACAAATAGATGCTGATCCACGTCAGTGATCAAGCCTATTTTCTCTTTACTGATTTTAAGAATTAAATCCATCACCAAATTAGGAGTGGATAAATATTAACCTAAATCCAACTCAAATTCCCATCAGATCTTGTCAGTTCTATTATACCCAATATTCAGCTACATCAATACACCACTTGGCAGTAACAATCTACAATAATCCCACCCATTTTTACAACCTCCCTGAGCTCAAACCTTCTTGGAGAATTCATAGTCAACACTGGTGCATTGACGCTCGTAAAGTTAATTGTAGAACGAAGCGACGGACGGCAATTGTTCCTCAGAAAGCCTCGTGGTTGAGATGTAGTACTCTTAGGGTTATTTGCCCTTACACATTATTAAATCATACATTTCATCATCTAGAATGCGCTGTTTAATGAGGTTTTGCTTAAGGAGGGGGAAATTATTAAAATCGCCACTTTTGTGTACTTCAATGAGTTGGCTTAGGGATTTGGGGAAGAAGCTAAAGGAATCTAAAAAACGGATCTTATTCACGCACAATTTATTGTTATCTATTATTTGCCATTTGAATTCTAAGAGCAGCTTTTCAGACGACTTGAGTATGATATTATAAGAAAAAGAACCATCTACCCATGCGCCATCTACAACTCCAGCTCGTTGCAATCGTGCCAACGCCGGTAAAATAAATTTCAGGTCATAGCTGGAATTGTGTATATAAACAGGTAG
>NC_142794.1:25913946-26011446 GCF_049724085.1 Artemia sp. Qi Xiang Cuo | reverse complement strand
GCAGTGTTTACATACTTTGTTTTTGTTTTGTTATTGCTCTTAACCAACCTCTGAAGATCCAGATTCAAAAATATTTAACAATTCGTTAACTATAATGGGGACTGTATAAACCACCTGATAAGTTAGATTAGAATTAATTTCTTTATCCACTAAGAATATAAATGAATTACTTACTTCTTGCGTCTAGCCTTCATCAATATTCCTTTTGTTAGAATGCATGGTTGTATTTCAAATGCCAATTTTGAACTGAGAAAATAACTCATTGTCAGAGTTTTTATACCCGTGTTCAAGGTCAAACAAAAAAAACACTTAAATTAATTGCTTAACAGACAGAATTTTATAGCAATTCACTTCATTCAACAATACCATGAAAACATCAATCGATGTATGCATGATATGTCATAAAAAAAACACGCCTAACGCATTGCCATAGAATTTCATAACATCCTAGTTCGTTTACCCATACCATGACTCTATCGGAAACATGGAATTTAATTTCGAAATCACTGTTTCGTGAACAACACGAATTTTCATGGTATTCTGGTTCTAATTACATCATAAAAAAAAGCAAAGACATGACTTTTTTAGGCGTGGTGATTTTTTTATGATACATGTTAATGCCCTGTTGGAATGACTACACCGTTGAATGGTATGGATACTGCCCGCCTGTATATATTAATATAAAAAAGGGTACTGTCTGCTACCTTTAATTGACACTATAAGGGGGTACTGTGCAATTGTATGGTACGGGTACTGTGCGCTTCCTTTAATTAACACTATAAGGGGGTACTGTGCGCGTGTATGGTACGGGTACTGTGCGCTTCCTTTAATTAACACTAGAAGGGGGTACTGTGCACTTCCTTATATTATAGCTATATGGGGGGACACCCCTCCTGTATATATTATAGCTATATGGGGGGACACCCCGTTTGTATATATTATAGCTATATAGGGGGACACCCCGCTTGTATATATTGTAGCTACACTACTCACAAGATTTTGTATTTTACGACGTTCTCTAATATATAAAAATTAGAGAAATACAAATATGTAAATAATATACGTGGTGCAATATTGCGCAAGCGACTTTATCCAGCATACATTACTTCCATATTAGTTAAATGGGGAATGAAATAATATGAACAGTACCTCATATGCAAATATTAATGCGAAAAGTTGCAAATCATTATAAATATTTTCTTCCGCCTTTTCTTTTATCAATTTACTTTTGTAAATATTAATTAGCTTCATTATTGTTTTAGAAATCATGTCAAACAGCTTTTGGCAGCAAACAAAGTTTAAACAGTGATTCATGCCGACTGTAAAAAAAAATTAACTAAAACAATAACTTTTCATACTGTTCGTCGTAACGAAGTGTAGGTAAGGAGTGACGCGGCTCAACAGTAACCAAAACTAAAAACGGGATTTTAATATTAATACATACATCAAAATGAGATATAGTCATGCTATGTAAAATATATGCAAATATTTACTTAACAAGAATCATGTTTATAGAACAATAGTTTATCTTCACGCGTCGTAATCTTCATTTTTAGAGTGATCAAGTAAAAAAACCTTTTAAGCTGAAAGTAAGAATCCATATTAAAACTTAAAATGAGCAGTAATTATTCTGTATATGAGGAGGGCTACCCCTTCCTCAACCATTGGTCTTTACACAAAAGTCCTAAGGCTCTTGTCAAATAGTTCTCATTAAAGACCGAATTTCCAAAGTTCATATTAGGGTTGATGTTCTTCATTTTTGAGAAATAGTAGGTGAGATCAAGATGTTACCTGAAGAATCAGTCCGTTATTTTAAATGCTGTTCAATGACTTTAAATTCATCATTTTTATGTCAATGTTTTAAGATAATTTTAATTGTATACTGAAAGTTACTGATATCACATCTCCTGAGAGACTATAAAAAGCGGTATGGATTTGTTTATTTTTGGGAGGCTACGTACATACTTTTGATTCCTAAATAAATATTCTTGTTTTTATCCTTGGCTTTTTTGTAAGGGGTTAGGTTCAGGAATATGAAACTTTCAGGGAAGGGTCTACAGGCTAAAGTATGTCCTGGGAAAGTATTTTGAAGGGTTCTAGGCGTTTACCCCTGGAAATACCCCCCCCCCCCCCGTGGAAAATATGGCTTCCCAAATTTGAGAATTTTGTTTGACTTTAATTTTTTTTATCTTACCATAGGGGGGGGAGGAATTTTGGTACTTGTGTATTATGCGCCGTACACTCAAGTTTACGCTGTGTAAAATTCGAGAACGCACCAGTTTTTATGTTAGTTTCTTCATTGCCTTAGAAATAAATTTGGGCTATATATTTGCATATTAGGGGGGGGGTTAAAGTATAGCGGGTTTGCATGCAAAATGTGTTTGGTACAAGCATTCTGCACATTAGATAGATAGATAGAAAAGTGTATTTTAAAGCCAAATATACGGCTATGAAAACAGTAAAATAACATAAATGAAAGGGACAAATAACATAAACTTTGATCAGCGATCATCATAAAATACTTAAATGAAACAATACACTAACCTAATAATAGTACTTAATACTTGGAAAAAAGCTCATTGAAAAAAAAAAAACTTAACACTTCGAGAAAACGCTTAAATTAAACATCGCATTTACTTTATAATGGGATTTTTATTTTTATTTTTATTTTTTAGCTAACAAAATTTACAGATACCTCACTATTCTGCTGTAATTTTTATGTGACCATACCTAAAAAGAATTGTTTTCTGACTTCAAACTGTTCAAATACTTTACCACCCCACCCCCCCTTATGCGCAAATAAATAGCCCAAATTATATATTTCCCATATATTCTGTCACTTCTCTTTGTCTTGTCTCACGCTAAGCTGAAAAAAACTCACGAAGAAACGGGTTTTTCTTGAGTTTTACACAGCATAAACTTTAGTCAGTTGCGTATAGTAAACAAGTACAAAAATTCCTTCCCCCTACGGAAAAAAAACTCAAATAAAATCCTCAAATTTGGAAAGAGTGATTTTCCACGGGGGGTTTTCCGCGGGGATGGGGTGGGTGGAGGGGGTACTGCCCGGGGGTATTTTCCGGGGATGGGGGAGGGAGGGGTATTCGGGGGGGGGGGGAGGTAAATGCCGGCCACCATTTTGAAGTACCTACCTCCACTCCTTCTCCGTCTCGAGGGTCCTGAAATTTGCCTACATGACGGTCTATTTTGACCTCTTAAAATAGAAATTTTGAAAAAAAAAAGCATTTTACCTTAATTTTCAGTTATCAGTTTCTTTTTACTGGCGTTAGTCCCGAAAATACAATTCTTGTTACTTGAGTAGAGTTTTCAGCCTTATAAATATTTTTTTTTCAAAGTTTAGGAAATGATTTTGCATGTATTTAAAACTTTATAAACTGGGATTGATTAAAGTTGTAAAGGTGAAAACAATTTTGTTGTACCTCGTTCAAACAGAAGATCTATCTCACAAGGTTTCACTTTTATAACACGCAGACTATTAAAGGTCATCAAAGGTCAGGACCCCTAGAAGGAGAAGGAGTGGAGGCAGGTACTTCAAAAACCCTTCCAGGGACACACTTTAGCCTGTAGACCCAACCCTGACAGTTTCTTTTTCCTAGTCTAGCCCCTTTCCAAGATAGTAAAAAGTACTTTAAGCACAATTTTATCATTGTTTATTACAATATAATATAGAAAAAACAATCACATGATCTTTTTTATACAAATAAAATAGTTTTTGGTCGTTTTCAGTTTTAATGTTACTCCATAATTTTAGTTCAAGACTTATTTTTTTATATAATTTCTAATCTCTTCCAATTTATGAGAGATAAAATAACTCAAGCCTTATTAAGTAGCTGAACGATGAAGCGGTACTAGAATCGAAGGAAAAACTAAGCTTAGAGTGGAAAAAAAAATTAAAACACAGAGTCATTTCTTTTGGTAAACAAAAATTAAAAAAGAAAAATATATATTTAATTATTTGTTTAAGAAAATTTAATTTGGTAGCACTTCAGAAAGTAGCTCCAGGCGAGTAGCTTCGAAACAAAAGGTTAACTAAGTGGACAGGTTTGCATATCGATATACTAGTGAAAAATTTTGCTAGTTCGATAGAAATGTGCCTTCAGACTTAGAGAGTTACTTAACCTGTCCCTAAATCGAAAAGAAACCCATTACTTAGAAATGAATCGAAATTTCGAAAAAAGATCATTTCTCGTGTAGGTACGAAAAATGGTATTATAAACTGAGTTTATTTTCATTTCCAAAATTTTGGGTAGAATTACCTGAATTCGCCTACAGAATTGTTTTCATACTTTGGGTGCCATTTCTGGACTAGAAAGGCTGGGAATAATGAAATGGAGGTAAATTTCCAAAACGCCTAATATTTTAATGAAATGAATATTTTACGTGTAAAGCAGCGTGGATGTAGCATGAATTTCCCAAATTCTTCAGTCCAGTATATGGTAGAACACATTCCATGTTGTTTTTCTTTCTGTTAGTCACAAAGTCGTTATGGTAGAGATTCGTTTTAGTCAATATGTTTGTTTTAGTCAATAGTCTATATTTTCAAGAAGTCAAAAATAAATATCTTGAATAATGTTGTCAGTAGATTATCGAGTCATTCAGCATGAGCTTAGATTAAATTTGAGAATATCCAAAATAATACCAGGTCAATTTTGGTAGGAATCAAATTAAAAAAAACAAGTTTTTTAACTGAAAGTAAGGAGCGACATTAAAACTTAAAACAAACAGAAATTATTCCGTATATGAGAGGGGCTGTCCCCTCCTCAACGCCTCGCTCTTTATACCCCGCTTGTATATATTGTAGCTACACTACTTACAAGATTTTTTATTTTACGACGTTCTCTAACATATAAAAATTAGGGAAATATACATATGTAAATAATATACGTGGTGGAATATTGCGCATGTGATTTTATACAGCATATATTACTTCCATATTAGTTAAATGGGGAATGAAATAATATGAACAGTACCTCAGATGCACATAGTAATGAGAAAACTCGGAAATCATTATAAATCTTTTCTTACGTCTTTTTTTTATCAACTTACTTTTGTAAATATTAATTAGTTTCATAATTGTTTTAGAAATCATGTCAAACAGCTTTTGGCAGCAAACAAAGTTTAAACAGTGATCCATGATAACTGTAAAAAAAATTTAACTAAAACAATAACTTTTCATACTGTTCGTCGTAACGAAGTGTAGGTAAGGAGTGACGCGGCTCAACAGTAACCGAAACTAAAAACAGGATTTCAATATTAATAGATGTATCAAAATGAGATATAGTCATACTAACTGGACAGGGGGAGTAATTGGAAACCGGTTTGTAATTGTGAGCAATTTTTACCGTATGTGGATCAAACTTATGAGCATATTGTAACGGGGGATTTGTCCATTATAAAGCATCGTGATCTTCAAAATATAATGAAAATGGGTGCTAAGTTCCGTCTTTCTTACCGCATAAGGCCAGCAGATATTCTTAGGGGATTAAAGAATGATTTAAACTTATTTATTGATAATTGGTGCAAGAAGGAGAAAATTACTAAAGATAGATTTCAGAATTGGATATATTTGATTTTGACTAGTGTAAGAAATAGCATGTATAGAATTAATCCAACAGATTCTGTGAAAAATTCAATATTTTATAATGCCAATATGAAACAAGCAATTGGTAATATACAGAATGAATTTATAATTGTACCAGTTGATAAAGCTAGAAATAATTTTGCCATAATTTGTCAGAAACTCTATTGTGATATTTTATCAAAAGAGTTACAAACAACAAATACAGATGAAAAGGCCCATATAGAGGAGAAGAGTTTAATTGAAAATATAGAAGACAGAATTTTGAAAAATTTCAATATTAAAATAAATGATAATGATAAACAGTTTCCTTTTTATATTGGATGACAAAATTTCATAAAAATCCACCAAAACCACGTTTTATTGCTGGGGCAGCAAGGTGTCCAACCAGAATTGCCGCTACTGATCTATCTTTAATCTTAGGAGAAATTAGAAATAAATTTAAAGCGTATTGCTCCAGAATTAAAATATTTTCTAACTTTAACCCTTATTGGAGTGTTAATAACTCGTTACAAGTGATAGATTCTTTGGCGAATGTTTCAGCTAAAAGAGTCGATTAATTTGATTTTAATATTTTGTATACAAATTTGTAACTAAATGTAGTATTCGAAAAATTGAAAATGGTGATAAAGAAATCTTTTATTTTGTATAATATCGGATTTTTGAAAATTGATACTTTTAATAAAAAAGCCCGATGGACGAATTTCTTTAGAAGTACTATTAATTCAAGATGTTATAGCTTGGATATGGTATGCGATTTATTGGAATTTGTTCTATTTAATACATTTATAAGATTGAATGGGAATTTATATAAAGAAACTGTAGGTATTCCTAAGTGTAGGAATGCAAATCCATTCGTAGCAGACCTGTTTTTAAGTCAATTAGAATATGAATATATGATAAATAAAAATAGCCCAAGTAATGTAAAATATAACCTTTAAAATAATAAAAGATATCTGGACGATCTCTTGGTAATAAATTGTGCATATTTTATTGAGATTTCAAAAAATATTTATCCACAAGAGTTAATTCTTGAGCCTAGCTATGGGATGGGATACTCCGACCATTTCTTAGATTTAAATATTAATATTTCAAATAATAATAAATTAGTTTTTAAATTATATAATAAAACGGATGATTTTAATTTTGAAGTAATTAATTTTCCATTTCTTGAAAGTAATATACATTCAAATATTACTTATTCGGCTTATTATTCCCAATTATTTAGGTATGTAAAAATATGCAGTAATTACACAGATTTTAAAAATAGAAGTAAAAAGCTGAGCGAAAAACTGATCTTAAGAGGTTTTTCTGCCAAAAAAATTAGTTGGCAATTCAAAAAATTTAGTTTCATGTATAATGAACTTTTAAGTAAATATACAAAAAATTATAAGGAAATATTGAATGATATTTTAATATAATTTCTCTTGCGCTTTTCTTTTTTTGGAAGTTTGAGTTTGTAGTGGTTTTCAAACAAGCTTTAGGATATTTAAATTGGTAATTGGTTCCAGATACCAATAAAAGATACATCTGGACATGTCTTCATTTGTTCCAGAATGTTTTCTTTCAGTGACCTCTGGGATTTTATTATGGAAACATTGAAACACTTTTTGTATGCAATTTTTAATAGCTTGACTAGTATGCATGTATTTCACAAGTTTTACCTGACATAGGGTTACCATATAGATCTTATGGTAGAGGCTCCACAGTGCCGGGTAAATAATGTAAAGCCTCGAAACCTGTTAAGGGAGGTGGTATTTCTTCTGATGAGCCCTAAATGGAAGGTTTTACTTGCAAATATTTTGCTAGATTTAAGGTGCTTTTGCTGGTAAATTTACAACGACTTACATTTATTGATGACAACTTTGCATGGATTTGGAGTTTTCTATTTGGTTGACGGTTCGGGTATACTGTTTGGTCCTAGGTAGTTGGATAGATGGGTAAGGTAAAAGCCTCATTCAAGTGCACATTTGTCTCAATTGCTGGATTAGGACGACAGTTTTTTTTTTTTTTTTTTTTTTTTTTTTTTTTTTGCCAAGTAATTAACTCTTAAACATTATATAAAATATATACAAATATTTACTTAACAAGAACCATGTTTATAGAACAATAGTTTATCTTAACGCGTCATAATCTTCATTTTTAGAGTGATCAAGTAAACAAAGCTTTTAAACTGAAAGTAAGAATACACATTAAAACTTACAATGAGCAGCACTTATTCTGTATACGAGGAGGGCTACCCCTTCCTCAACCATTGGTCTTTACACAAAAGTCCTAAGGCTCTTGTCAAATAGTTCTCATTAAAGACCGAATTTCCAAAGTTCATATTAGGGTTGATGTTCGTCATTTTTGAGCAATAGTAGGTGGGATCGAGATGTTACCTATGAATCAGTCCGTTATTTTAAATGCTGTTCAATGACTTTAAATTTATCATTTTTATGTCAAAGTTTTAAGATAATTTTAATTGTCTACTAAAAGTTACCGATATCACATCTCCTGTGAGACTATAAAAAGCGGTATAGATCGGTTTATTTTTGAGAGGCTAAGTACATACTTTTGATTTCTAAATAAATATTCTTGTTTTTATCCTTGGCTTTTTTGTAAGGGGTCAGGTTCAGGAATATGAAACTTTCAGGGAAGGGTCTACAGGCTAAAGTATGTCCTGGGAAAGTATTTTGAAGGGTTCTCGGCGTTTACCCCTGGGAAATACCCCCCCCCCGTGGAAAATATGGCTTCCCAAATTTGAGAATTTTGTTTGACTTTAATTTTTTTATCTTTCCATAGGGGGAGGAATTTTGGTACTTGTGTATTATGCGCCGTACACTCAAGTTTACGCTGTGTAAAATTCGAGAACGCAACAGTTTTTATGTTAGTTTCTTCATTGCTTTAGAAATATATTTGGGCTATATATTTACATATTAGGGGGGGAGGGTTAAATTATAGCGGGTTTTCATGCAAAATGTGTTTGGTACAATCATTCTGTATATTAGATAGCTAGATAGAAAAGCGTATTTTAAAGCCAAATATACTGCTATGACAATAATAAAATAACATAAATGAAAGGCGCAAATAACATAAACTTTGATCAGCTATCATCATAAAATACTTAAATGAAAAAATACACTAACCTAATAATAGTAATTAATACTTGTAAAAAAGGTCATTGAAAAAAAAAACTTAACACTTGGAAAAAACGCTTAAATGAAACATCATATATACTTTATACTGGATTTTTTTTTTCATTTTTATTTTTTAGCTAACAAAATTTCCAGATACCTCGCTATTCTTCTGTAATTTTTATGTGACCATACCTAGAAAGTATTTTTTTCTGACTTCAAACTGTCCAAATACTTTACCACCCCCCACCCTTATGCGCAAATAAATAGCCCAAATTATATATTTCCCATATATTCTGTCACTTCTCTTTGTGTTGTCTCATGCTAAGCTGAAAAAAACTAACGAAGAAACGGGTTTGTTCTTGAGTTTTACACAGCATAAACTTTAGTCAGTGGTGCATAATAAACAAGTACCAAAATTCCTTCCCCCTACGGAAAAAAAACTTAAATAAAATTCTCAAATTTGGAAAGCCTTATTTTCCACGGGGGGTTTTCCGCGGGGATGGGGTGGGTGGATAGGGTACTGCCCGGGGGTATTTTCCGGGGATGGGGGAGGGAGGGTTATTCGGGGGGGGGGAAGGTAAATGCCGGCCACCATTTTGAAGTACCTACCTCCACTCCTTCTCCGTCTCGAGGGTCCTGAAATTTGCCAACATGACGGGTCTATTTTGACCTCTTAAAATAGAAATTTTGAAAAAAAAAAGTATTTTACCTTAATTTTCAGTTATCAGTTTCTTTTTATCTGGCGTTAGTCCCGAAAATACAATTCTTGTTATTTGAGTAGAATTTTAAGCCTTATAAATATTTTGTTTACAAATTTAGGAAATGATTTTGAATATCTTTAAAACCTTATAATCTGTGATTGATTAAAGTTGTAAAGGTGAAAACAATTTTAGTTTTACCTCATTTAAGCAGAAGATCTATTTTGCAAGGTTTCAGTTTTATAACACGCAGATTTTTAAATGTCATCAAACGTCAGGACCCTCTTGAAGGAGAAGGAGTGGAGGCAAGTACTTCAAAATCCCTTCCAGGGACATACTTTAGCCTGTAGACCCAACCCTGACAGTTTCTTTTTCCAAGCCTAACCCCTTTCCAAGATAGCCAAAAGTAGCTAAAGTACAATTTTATCGTTTTTTATTACAATTTAATGTAGAAACAACACTGCCATGATCTTTTTTATTTAAACGGAATAATTTCTGTTCGTTTTCAGTTTTAATGTTGCTCCATAGTTTCAGTTCAAAACTTATTTTTTTTTAGATATAATTTCTAATCTCTTCCAATTTATGGAAGATAAGACAACTCAAGCCTTATTAAGTAGCTGAACGATGAAGCGGTACTAGAATTGAAGGAAAAAATAAGCTTAGAGTGGAAAAAAATTAAAACACAGAGTCATTTCTTTTGGTAAACAAAAATTAAAAAAGAAAAATATATATTTAATTCTTTGTTTAAGAAAATTTAATTTAGTAGCACTTCAGAAAGTAGCTCCAGGCTAGTAGCTTCGAAAAAAAAGGTTAACTAAGTGGACAGGTTTGCATATCGATATACTAGTGAAAAATTTTGCTAGTTCGACAGAATTGTGCCTTCAGACTTAGAGAGTTACTTAACCTGTCCCTAAATCGAAAAGACACTCATTACTTAGAAATGAATTGAAATTTCAAAAAAAGATCATTTCTCGTGTAGGTACGATAAATGGTATTATAAACTGAGTTTGTTTTCCTTTCCAAAATTTTGGGAAGAATTACCTGAATTCTCCCAGAGAACTGTTTTCATACCTTGGGTCTATTTCTGGACTAGAAAGGCTGGGAATAATGAAATGGGGGTAAAATTCCAAAACGGCTAATATTTGAATGAAATGAATATTTTACCTGTAAAGCAGCGTTGATGTAGCATGAATTTCCCAAATTCTTCAGTCCAGCATATGGTAGAACACATTCCATGTTGTTTTTCTTTCTGTTAGTCACAAAGTCGTTATGGTAGAGATTCGTTTTAGTCAATATGTTCTTTCTAGTCAATAGTCTATAATTTCAAGAAGTCAAAAATAAATATCTTGAATACTGTTGTCAGTAGATTATCGAGTCATTCAGCATGAGCTTAGATTAAATTTGAGAATATCCAAAATAATACCAGGTCAATTTTGGTAGGAATTAAATAAAAAAAACAAGTTTTTTAACTGAAAGTAAGGAGCGACATTAAAACTTTAAACAAACAGAAATTATTCCGTATATGAGAGGGGCTGTCCCCTCCTCAACGCCTCGCTCTTTATACCCCGCTTGTATATATTGTAGCTACACTACTTACAAGATTTTTTATTTTACGACGTTCTCTAACATATAAAAATTAGGGAAATATATACATATGTAAATAATATACGTGGTGGAATATTGCGCAAGCGATTTTATACAGCATATATTACTTCCATATTAGTCAAACGGGGAAAGAAATAATATGAACAGTACCTCATATACAAATAGTAATGAGAAAACTTGGAAATCCTTATAAATCTTTTCTTAAGCCTTTTTTTTATCAACTTACTTTTGTAAATATTAATTAGTTTCATAATTGTTTTAGAAATCATGTCAAACAGCTTTTGGCAGCAAACAAAGTTTAAACAGTGATTCATGCTGACTGTAAAAAAAAATTAACTAAAACAATAACTTTTCATCCAGTTCGTTGTAACGAAGTGTAGGTAAGGAGTGACGCGGCTCAACAGTAACCAAAACTAAAAACAGAATTTCAATATTAATACATGCATCAAAATGAGATATATTCATGCTAACTGGACAGGGAGAGTAATTGGAAACCGGTTTGTAATTGCGAGCAATTTTTACCGTATGTGGATCAAACTTATGAGCATATTGTAACGGGGGATTTGTCCATTATAAAGCACCGTGATCTTCAAAATATAATGAAAATGGATGCTAAGTTCCGTCTTTCTTACCGCATAAGGCCAGCAGATATTCTTAGGGGATTAAAGAATGATTTAAACTTATTTATTGATAATTGGTGCAAGAAGGAGAAAATTACTAATGATAGATTTCAGAATTGGATATATTTGATTTTGACTAGTGTAAGAAATAGCATGTATAGAATTAATCCAACAGATTCTGTGAAAAATTCAATATAGTATAATAACAATATGAAAAAATCAAATTCGAATATTCAGATTGAATTGGTAATTGTACCAATTGATAAAGCTAGTAATAATTTTGCCAAAATTTTTGAAAAACTCTTTGTGATATTTTATCAAAATAGTTACAAACAACAAATACAGACGAAAAGGCACGTCTTGAGGATAACAGTTTAATTGAAGATATATAAGAACGAATGTTAAAAAAATTCAATATTTAAATAAATGATAATTATAAAAAGTTTTATTTCATATATTGTATGATACAATTTCATAAAAATATACAAAAACCACGTTTTATTTATAGGGTAGCTAGGTGTCCAACCGAAATTGCGGCTACTGACCTATCTTTAATTTTAGGAGAAATTAGAAATAAATTTAAAGCATATTGCTCCGGAACTAAAAAATTTTCTAACTTTAACCCTTATTGGAGTGTTAATAACTCGTTACAAGTGATAGATTCTTTGGCGAATGTTTCAGCTAAAAGAGTCGATTCATTTGATTTTACTACTTTGTATGCAAATTTGTCACTAAATGTAGTATTCGAAAAATTGAAAATGAAGATAAATAAATCTTTTCTTTTGTCTAATATCGTATTTTTGAAAATTGATACTTTTAATAAAAAAGCCCGATTGACGAATTTCTTTAGTAGTACTATTAATTCAAGATGTTATAACTTGGATATGGTATGCGATTTATTGGAATTTGTTCTATTTAATACATTTATAAGATTTAATGGGAATTTGTATAAACAAACCGTAGGTATTCCTATGGGTGGGAATGCGAGTCCATTCATAGCAGACCTGTTTTTAAGTCAATTAGAATACGAATATATGATAAATAAAAATAGCCCAAGCAATGTAAAATATAACCTTTCAAATAATAAAAGATATCTGGACAATCTCTTGGTAATAAATTGTGCAGAGTTTATTGAGATTTCAAAAAATATTTATCCACAAGAGTTAATTCTTGAGCCTAGCTATGGGATGGGACACTCCGACCATTTATTTGATTTAAATATTAATATTTCAAATAATAATAAATTAGTTTTTAAATTATATAATAAAACGGATGATTTTAATTTTGAAGTAATTAATTTTCCATTTCTTGAAAGTAATATACATTCAAATATTACTTATTCGGCTTATTATTCCTAATTATTTAGGTATGCAAAAATATGCAGTAATTACACAGATTTTAAAAATAGAAGTAAAAAGCTGAGCGAAAAACTGATCTTAAGAGGTTTTTCTGCCAAAAAAATTAGTTGGCAATTCAAAAAAGTTAGTTTCATGTATCATGAACTTTTAAATAATTATACAAAAAATTATTAAGAAATACTGAATGATATTTTCATATAATTTCTCTTGCTCTTTTCTTTTTTTAGAAGTTTGAGTTTGTAGGGGTTTTCAAACAAGTTTGAGGATCTTTAAATTGGTAATTGGTTCCAGATACCAATAAAAGATACTTCTGGACATGTCTTCATTTGTTCCAGAATGTTCTCTTTCAGTGACCTCTGGGATTTTATTATGGAAACATTGAAACACTTTTTGTATGTAATTTTTAATAGCTTGACTAGTATGCATGTATTTCAAAAGTTTTACCTGACATAGGGTTACCATATAGATCTTATGGTAGAGGCTCCACCGTGCCGGGTAAAGAATGTAAAGCTTCGAAACCCGTTAAGACAGGTGGCATTTCTTCTTATGAACCCTAAATGGAAGGTTCTACTTGGAAATATTTTGCTAAATTTAAGGTGTTTTTACCGGTAAATTTACAACGACTTACATTTATTGATAACAACTTTGCATGGATTTGGACTTTTCTATTTGGTTGACTGTTAGGGTATACTGTTTGGTCCTAGGTAGTTGGATAGATGGGTAAGGTAAAAGCCTCGTTCAAGTGCACATTTGTCTCAATTGCTGGATTAGGACGACAGTTTTTTTTTTTTTTTTTTTTTTTTTTTTTTTTTTTTTTTGCCAAGTAATTACCTCTTAAACATAATATAAAATATATACAAATATTTACTTAACAAGAGTCATGCTTATAGAACAATAGTTTATCCTAACGCGTCGTAATCTTCATTTTTAGAGAGATCAAGTAAAAAAAATTTTTTAAGCTGGAAGTATGAATCCACATTAAAACTTAAAATGAGCAGCAATTATTCTGTATATGAGGAGGGCTACCCCTTCCTCCACCATTGGTCTTTACACAAAAGTCCTAAGGCTCTTGTCAAACAGTTCTCATTAAAGACCGAATTTACAAAGTTCATATTAGGGTTGATGGTCTTCATTTTTGAGCAATTGTAGGTGAGATCGAGATGTTACATGATGAATCAGTCCATTATTTTAAATGCTGTTCAATGACTTTAAATTTATAATTTTTATGTCAAAGTTTTAAGATAATTTTAATTGTCTACTGAAAGTTACTGATATCACATCTCCTGTAAGACTATAAAAAGCGGTATGGATTGGTTTATTTTTGGGAGGCTAAGTACATACTTTTGATTCCTAAATAAATATTCTTGTTTTTAGCCTTGGCTTTTTTGTAAGGGGTCAGGTTCAGGAATATGAAACTTTCAGGGAAGGGTCTACAGGCTAAAGTATGTCCTGGGAAAGTATTTTGAAGGGTTCTAGGCGTTTACCCCCGGAAATACCCCCCCCCCGTGGAAAATATGGCTTCCCAAATTTGAGAATTTTGTTTGACTTTAATTTTTTTATCTTTCCATAGGGGGAGGAATTTTGGTACTTGTGTATTATGCGCCGTACACTCAAGTTTACGCTGTGTAAAATTCGAGAACGCACCAGTTTTTATGTTAGTTTCTTCATTGCTTTAGAAATAAATTTGGGCTATATATTTGCATATTAGGGGGGGAAGGTTAAAGTATAGCGGGTTTGCATGCAAAATGTGTTTGGTACAAGCATTCTGCACATTAGATAGATAGTTAGAAAAGTGTATTTTAAAGCCAAATATACGGCTATGACAATAGTAAAATAACATAAATGAAAGGGACAAATAACATAAACTTTGATTAGCGATCATAATAAAATAATTAAATGAAACAATGAATAAACCTAATAATATTAATTAATAATTGGAAAAAAGTTAATTGAAAAAAAAAACTTAACCATTGTAAAAAAAACTTAATTTAAAAATCGCATATACTTTATACTGGGATTTTTTTTTTCCTTTTTATTTTTTAGCTAACAAAATTTACAGATAACTCGCTATTCTTCTGTAATTTTTATGTGACCATACCTAAAAAGAATTTTTTTCTGACTTCAAACTGTCCAAATACTTTACCACCTCCCCCCCCCTTATGTGCAAATAAATAGCCCAAATTATATATTTCCCATATATTCTGTCACTTATCTTTGTGTTGTCTCATGCTAAGCTGAAAAAAACTAACGAAGAAACTGGTTTGTTCTTGAGTTTTACACAGCATAAACTTTAGTCAGTGGTGCATAATAAACAAGTACCAAAATTCCTTCCCCCTACGGAAAAAAAAAACTTAAATAAAATTCTCAAATTTGGAAAGCCTTATTTTCCACGGGGGGTTTTCCGCGGGGATGGGGTGGGTGGATAGGGTACTGCCCGGGGGTATTTTCCGGAGATGGGGGAGGGAGGGGTATTCGGGGGGGGGGAGGTAAATGCCTGCCACCATTTTGAAGTACCTACCTCCACTCCTTCTCCATCTCGAGGGTCCTGAAATTTGCCTACATGACGGGTCTATTTTCACCTCTTAAAATAGAAATTTTGACAAAACAGCATTTTACGTTAATTTTCAGTTATCAGTTTCTTTTTATCTGACGTTAGTTCCGAAAATACAATTCTTGTTACTTGAGTAGAATTTTAAGCCTTATAAATATTTTTTTTTCAAATTTAGGAAATGATTTTGCATATCTTTAAAAACTTATAAACTGGGATTGATTAAAGTTGTAAAGGTGAAAACAATTTTGTTGTACCTCATTTAAGCAGAAGATCTATTTTGCAAGGTTTCACTTTTATAACACGTAGATTTTTAAAGGTCATCAAAGGTCAGGACCCTCTAGAAGGAGAAGGAGTGGAGGTAGGTACTTCAAAAACCCTTCCAGGGACATACTTTAGCCTGTAGACCCAACCCTGACAGTTTCTTTTTCCAAGCCTAACCCCTTTCCAAGATAGCCAAAAGCAGCTAAAGTACAATTTTATCGTTTTTTATTACAATTTAATGTAGAAACAACACTGCCATGATCTTTTTTATTTAAACGGAATAATTTCTGTTCGTTTTCAGTTTTAATGTTGCTCCATAGTTTCAGTTCAAAACTTATTTTTTTATATAATTTCTAATCTCTTCCAATCTATGGAAGATAAGACAACTCAAGCCTTATTAAGTAGCTGAACGATGAAGCGGTACTAGAATTGAAGGAAAAAATAAGCTTAGCTAAATAATTGGGCTAAACAAAATATTAAACAAAACAACTAAACAAAAATTAAAAAATAAAAATATATATTTAATTCTTTGTTTAAGAAATTTAAATTTAGTAGTACTTCAGAAAGTAGCTCCAGGCGAGTAGCTTCGAAACAATAGGTTAACTAAGTGGACAGGTTTCCATATCGATATGCTAGTGAAAAGTTTTGCTAGTTCGAAAGAAATGTGCCTTTAGGCTTAGAGAGTTACTTAACCTGTCCCTAAATCGAAAAGACACTCATTACTTAGAAATGAATCGAAATTTCAAAAAAAGATCATTTCTAGTGTAGATACGATAGATTGTATTATAAGCTGAGTTTATTTTCACTTCCAAAATTTTGGGAAGAATTACCTGAATTCTCCTACAGAACTGTTTTCATACCTTGGGTGCAGTTTCTGGACTAGAAAGGCTGGGAATAATGAAATGGGGGTAAAATTCCAAAAAGGCTAATATTTTAATGAAATGAATATTTTACCTGTAAAGCAGCGTTGATGTAGCATGAATTTCCCAAATTCTTGAGTCCTGCATATGGTAGAACACATTCCATGTTGTTGTTCTTTCTATTAGTCACAAAGTCGTTATGGTAGAGATTCGTTTTAGTCAATATGTTTTTTTTAGTCAATAGTCTATATTTTCAAGAAGTCGAAAATAAATAGCTTGAATACTGTTGTCAGTAGATTATCGAGTCATTCAGCATGAGCTTAGATTAAATTTGAGAATATCCAAAATAATACCAGGTCAATTTTGGTAGGAATTAAATAAAAAAAAAACAAGTTTTTTAACTGAAAGTAAGGAGCGACATTAAAACTTAAAACAAACAGAAATTATTCCGTATATGAGAGGGGCTGTCCCCTCCTCAACGCCTCGCTCTTTATACCCCGCTTGTATATATTGTAGCTACACTACTTACAAGATTTTTTATTTTACGACGTTCTCTAACATATAAAAATTAGGGAAATATATACATATGTAAATAATATACGTGGTGGAATATTGCGGATGTGATTTTATACAGCATATATTTACTTCCATATTAGTTAAATGGGGAATGAAATAACATGAACAGTACCTCAGATGCACATAGTAATGAGAAAACTCGGAAATCCTTATAAATCTTTTCTTACGCCTTTTCTTTTATCAACTTACTTTTGTAAATATTAATTAGTTTCATAATTGTTTTAGAAATCATGTCAAACAGCTTTTGGCAGCAAACAAAGTTTAAACAGTGATCCATGACAACTGTAAAAAAAAATTAACTAAAACAATAACTTTTCATCCAGTTCGTTGTAACGAAGTGTAGGTAAGGAGTGACGCGGCTCAACAGTAACCAAAACTAAAAACGGGATTTTAATATTAATACATATATCAAAATGAGATATAGTCATACTAACTGGACAGGGGGAGTAATTGGAAACCGGTTTGTAATTGTGAGCAATTTTTACCGTATGTGGATCAAACTTATGAGCATATTGTAACGGGGAAATTGTCGATTATAAAACATAGTTATCTTCAAAATATAATAAAAATGGGTGATAAGTTTCAGCTTTCTTACCGCATAAGGTCAACAGATATTCTAAGGGGACTAAATAATGATTAAAACTTATTTATTGATAATTGGTACAAGAAGGAGAAAATTACTAAAGACAAATTTCAGTCCTGGATAAATTTCATTCTAAATAGTGTAAGAATTAGCATGTACAGATTTAATCAAACAGATTCTGTGAAAAATTCAATATTTTATAATGCCAATATGAAACAATAAATATGTAATATACATAATGAATTTATAATTGTACCAGTTGATAAAGCTAGCAATAATTTTGCCACAATTTGTCAAAAACTCTATTTTGATATTTTATCAAAAGAGTTACAAACAACAAATACATACGAAAAGGCCCATATGGAGGAGAATAGTTTAATTGAAAATATAGAAGAAAGAATTTTGAAAAATTTCAATATTAAAATAAATGATAATGATAAACAGTTTCCTTTCTTATATTGGATGATAAAATTTCATAAAAATCCACCAAAACCACGTTTTATTGCTGGGGCAGCAAGGTGTTCAACCAAAATTGCGGCTACTGATCTATCTTTAATTTTAGGAGAAATTAGAAATATATTTAAAGCGTATTGCTCCAGAATAAAAAAATTTCTAACTTTAACCCATGTTGGAGTGTTAATAACTCGTTACAAGTGATAGATTCTTTGGCGAATGTTTCGGCTAAAAGAGTCGATTAATTTGATTTTACTACTTTGTATACAAATTTGTCACTAAATTTATTATTCGAAAAATTGAAAATGGTGATAAAGAAATCTTTTATTTTGTCTAATATTGGATTTTTGAAAATTGATACTTTAATAAGAAAGACCAATGGACGAATTTCTTTAGAAGTACTACTAATTCAAGATGTTATAGCTTGGATATGCTATGCGATATATTGGAATTTTTTCTTTTTAACACATTTATAAGATTTAATGGGAATTTATATAAAAAAACTGTAGGTATTCCTATGGGTGGGAATGCGAGTGCATTCATAGCAGACCTGTTTTTAAGTCAATTAGAATATGAATATATGATAAATAAAAATAGCCCAAGCAATGTAAAATATAACCTTTCAAATAATAGAAGATATCTGGACGATCTCTTGGTAATAAATTGTGCAGAGTTTATTGAGATTTCAAAAAATATTTATCCACAAGAGTTAATTCTTGAGCCTAGCTATGGGATGGGACACTCCGACCATTTCTTAGATTTAAATATTAATATTTCAAATAATAATAAATTAGTTTTTAAATTATATAATAAAACGGATGATTTTAATTTTGATGTAATTAATTTTCCATTTCTTGAAAGTAATATACATTCAAATATTACTTATTCGGCTTATTATTCCCAATTATTTAGGTATGTAAAAATATGCAGTAACTACACAGATTTTAAAAATAGATGTAAAAAGCTGAGCGAAAAACTGATCTTAAGAGGTTTTTCTGCCAAAAAAATTAGTTGGCAATTCAAAAAATTTAGTTTCATGTATCATGAACTTTTAAGTAAATATACAAAAAATTATAAAGAAATACTGAATGATATTTTAATATAATTTCTCTTGCGCTTTTCTTTTTTTGGAAGTTTGAGTTTGTAGGGGTTTTCAAACAAGCTTGAGGATCTTTAAATTGGTAATTGGTTCCAGATACCAATAAAAGATACATCTGGACATGTCTTCATTTGTTCCAGAATGTTCTCTTTCAGTGACCTCTGGGATTTTATTATGGAAACATTGAAACACTTTTTGTATGTAATTTTTAATAGCTTGACTAGTATGCATGTATTTCACAAGTTTTACCTGACATAGGGTTACCATATTGATCTTATGGTAGAGGCTCCACCGTGCTGGATTAAGAATGTAAAGCCTCGAAACCCGTTAAGGCAGGTGGTATTTCTTCTAATGAGCCCTAAATGGAAGGTTCTACTTGGAAATATTTTGCTAGATTTAAGGTGCTTTTCTGGTAAATTTACAACGACTTACATTTATTGATGACGACTTTGCATGGATTTGGACTTTTCTATTTGGTTGACGGTTCGGGAATACTGTTTGGTCCTAGGTAGTTGGATAGATGGGTAAGGTAAAAGCCTCGTTCAAGTGCACATTTGTCTCAATTGCTGGATTAGGACGACAGTTTTTTTTTTTTTTTTTTTTTTTTTTTTTTTTTTTTGCCAAGTAATTACCTCTTAAACATAATATAAAATATATACAAATATTTACTTAACAAGAGTCATGCTTATAGAACAATAGTTTATCCTAACGCGTCGTAATCTTCATTTTTAGAGAGATCAAGTAAAAAAAATTTTTTAAGCTGGAAGTATGAATCCACATTAAAACTTAAAATGAGCAGCAATTATTCTGTATATGAGGAGGGCTACCCCTTCCTCAACCATTGGTCTTTACACAAAAGTCCTAAGGCTCTTGTCAAATAGTTCTCATTAAAGACCGAATTTCCAAAGTTCATATTAGGGTTGATGTTCTTCATTTTTTAGCAATTGTAGGTGGGATCGAGATGCTACATGATGAATCAGTCCGTTATTTTAAATGTTGTTCAATGACTTTAAATTCATAATTTTTATGTCAAAGTTTTAAGATAATTTTAATTGTATACTGAAAGTTACTGATATCACATCTCCTGTGAGACTATAAAAAGCGGTATGGATTGGTTTATTTTTGGGAGGCTACGTACATACTTTTGATTCCTAAATAAATATTCTTGTTTTTATCCTTGGCTTTTTTGTAAGGGGTTAGGTTCAGGAATATGAAACTTTCAGGGATGGGTCTACAGGCTAAAGTTTGTCCTGGGAAAGTATTTTGACGGGTTCTAGGCGTTTACCCCTGGGAAATACCCCCCCCCCGTGGAAAATAAGGCTTCCCAAATTTGAGAATTTTGTTTGACTTTAATTTTTTTTATCTTTCCGTAGGGGGGAGGAATTTTGGTACTTGTGTATTATGCGCCGTACACTCAAGTTTACGCTGTGTAAAATTCGAGAACGCACCAGTTTTTATGTTAGTTTCTTCATTGCTTTAGAAATAAATTTGGGCTATATATTTGCATATTAGGGGGGGAAGGTTAAAGTATAGCGGGTTTGCATGCAAAATGTGTTTGGTACAAGCATTCTGCACATTAGATAGATAGATAGAAAATCGTATTTTAAAGCCAAATATACGGCTATGAAAATAGTAAAATAACATAAATGAAAGGCACAAATAACATAAACTTTGATCACCTATCATCATAAAATACTGAAATGAAACGATACGCTAACCTAATAATAGTAATTAATACTTGGAAATCAGCTCATTGAAAAAAAAAACTTAACACTTGGAAAAAACGCTTAAATGAAACATCACCTATACTTTATACTGGGATTTTTTTTTTCATTTTTATTTTTTAGCTAAACAAATTTCCAGATAACTCACTATTCTTATGTAATTTTTATTTGACCATACCTAGAAAGAATTGTTTGCTGACTTCAAACTGTTCAAATACTTTACCACCCCCCACCCCCCTTATGCGCAAATATATAGCCCAAATTATATATTTCTCATATATTCTGTCACTTCTCTTTGTGTTGTCTCATGCTAAGCTGAAAAAAACTAACGAAAAAACAGGTTTGTTCTTGAGGTTTACACAGCATAAACTTTAGTCAGTGGTGCATAATAAACAAGTACCAAAATTCCTTCCCCCTACGGAAAAAAAACTTAAATAAAATTCTCCAATTTGGAAAGCCTTATTTTCAACGGGGGGTTTTCCGCGGGGGTGGGGTGGGGGGGGGGGGGGGTAAATGCCGGCCACTATTTTGAAGTACCTACCTCCACTCCTTCTCCGTCTCGAGGGTCCTGAAATTTGCCTACATGACGGGTCTATTTTGACCTCTTAAAATAGAAATTTTGACAAAACAGCATTTTACCTTAATTTTCAGTTATCAGTTTCTTTTTATCTGACGTTAGTTCCAAAAGTACAATTCTTGTTATTTGAGTATAATTTTAAGCCTTATAAATGTTTTTTTTTCCAAATTTAGGAAATGATTTTGCATATTTTTAAAACCTTATAAATTGGGATTGATTAAAGTTGTAAAGGTGAAAACAATTTTGTTTTACCTCATTTAAGCAGAAGATATATTTCGCAAGGTTTCAGTTTTATAACACGTAGATTTTTAAAGGTCATCAAATGTCAGGACCCTCTTGAAGTAGAAGGAGTGGAGGCAGGTACTTCAAAATCTCTTCCAGGGACATACTTTAGCCTGTAGACCCAACCCTGACAGTTTCTTTTTCCTAGCCTAACCCCTTTCCAAGATAGCCAAAAGTAGCTAAAGTAGAATTTTACTGTTTTTTATTAAAATTTAATGTAGAAACAACAATCCCATGAGTAGTATGTTAACTTATACTTTGGGGCCTTTATGTTCCATCCTGTGTTATTTGGGGCCTTTACATTCCCTGGCACCTTTCCATGGTAGATTACCAGACTAGTTATTAGGAAAGGTTTTTTAGGGAACGCTGTCAATCACCCATGTGTTATCCACAGTTCCATTTTTGAAGTCTGTGGAAACAGTTTGACGTGTTCGGTGAGATTACGTTCCTTGGCGTTTGATAGACATTTGCAAAACAGGGGTAATTAGTGATTGGATAATTTTTTAACGTGAAATCTCTGAATAAAATATTTTTGGAGCATGTACTTGACGATGGATAAAAGGGTTAAGGTGATTAGCAATTACGAGCAAGGATCCCCCCACTGGTTCCTGGCAGTAGGCTACGCATATCAAATTGCTGTTCTGTGGGTTAGGTAACATGATTAAACACGCTTTTACAATCGGAATTCATTGATTGACATTTGCAAAAAAGGGGTAATTAGTGATTGGATAATTTTTTAACGTGAAGGGTCAATTTTGGAGGGAAAACCAAAAATACTCAGAACCGAAAATAAAGGGGATCTGCCTCAAGGGCAAGGCGCAGAGGTCCGTCGTTCCCCAATTTCTGAGGGCAGGGGAGGGGGGGGGCCAATTTTGGAGGGAAAACCAAAAATACTCAGAATCAAAAATAAACGGGATCTGCCTCAAGAGGAAGGCTCAGCGGCCCCTCCTTCCCCCTTTTCTGAGGGCAGGGGAGGGGGGGGAGTCAATTTTGGAGGGAAAACCAAAAATACTCAGAATCGAAAATAAACTGGATCTGCCTCAAGGGCAACGCTCAGAGGCCCCTCCGTCCTCCATTTCTGAGGGCAGGGGAGGGGGGTCAATTTTGGAGGGGAAACAAAAATGCTCAGAATAGAAGATAATTTCCATTCATCTTAGTTTTTAACGATGCTCCTTATTTCTAGTTGAAAATGCTTATTTTTTAATTTAATTGGGAATGAAAAGTCAAACTCTAACATAAAGAACAAGGTATTTTGGAGGGGGTATCTGATGAAATAATTTAGGTCGTATGATCAATTTAATTTTTTTTAATTCAATAGTTTTTCAGTGCGGACACTCGATATTCTAAAAGTGTCTGATTAAAACTTTTACCTTGAGCATCGATGTTGTTAGTAGAATTTCAAAAAGGATCGTTTATGAGGGCTGGCGTATCTGATGAAATAATTTAGGTCGTATGATCAATTTAATTTATTTTTTAATTCAGTAGTTTTTCAGTAAGGACACTCGATATCCTAAAAGTGTTTGATTTAAAATTTTACCTTGAGCATCGATGTTGTTAACATAATTTCAAAAAAATATCGTATTTGAGGGCTGGTGTGTATGATAAAATAATTTATTTCGAATGATCAATTTACTTTATGGTTTATTTCAGTAGTTTCTCAGAAAGGACACTAAATATACTAAAAGTGTTTGATCAAAACTATTAACTTGATCTTCAATGCTGTTAGAAGAATTTCAAAAAAGGAACGTTTATGGGTGCTGGCGTACCTGATGAAATAATTTAGGTTGTATGATCAATTTAATGCATTTTTTAAATAAGTAGTTTTTCAGGAAGGACAATCTATATTCTAGATGTGTTGTATTAAAAAAGCTAATTTGTTCATCTATGCGTTTTGAATAATTTAAAAAAAAATCTTTTGAGGTCGGTTATATCTGATAAAATACTTTAGTTTGGATAATAACTTTAATACATTTTTTAATGCAGTAGTTTTTTTCAGTAAGGACACTCGATATCCTAAAAGTGTTTTGATTCAAACTTTTACCTTAAGAATCGATGTTGTTGAGTCCCAGTCCACCAGCCTGAATGGAGGAAATCCACTAGCTCAGTATTGGGGTCTTAGTCCACCAGCCTGAATGGTGGATATCCACTAGCTCAGTATTGGGGTCTCAGTCCCCCAGCCTGAATGGTGGAAATTCACTAGCTCAGAATTGGAGTCTTAGTCCACCAGCCTGAATGGTGGAAATTCACTAGCTCAGAATTGGGGTCTTAGTCCACCAGCCTGAATGGTTGAAATTCACTAGCTCAGAATTGGGGTCTTAGTCAGTGTTCAGATTGGAGCGTTGGGGTCCGACTATCTGGGCTTTATATGTCAAGGTCTGAATGCTAAGCGATGGACATGAGCTCGATTGGGACCCCATTGTGAAAACGGAAAACAAAAAACAAAAATATATTGTTGGTATGGCAGGGTTACCGCTAGGGCAACAGTCTAACCGTTGACGGTTTTAGGTATCCATGAATAAGTTCTAAGGCTAGAGTGGAAGTTGGGACAAATTTTTGGAGGTGCCCACCTCACCTGCCCAGAGTCTCAGGCAAGTGACCCTAAATTTGAAAAAGTGGAAATTGGCTCAGATTTTCTCAACTGAGCTGAGACAATGAAAATATACTATTGGGAAAATGATTGGAGATGCTGGGCATCCGTGAACAAGTGCTAAATTAAGAGAGGAATTTGGGACAATATTTGGGGGCGCCCACCCGCCCATATTATCCGGCAGGTGACCCAAAAATTTAAAAAACACACAGAGACGACAAACACAAAGAGACGAGTCACACACACATAGGACAAACACACAGAAACAACACATAGAGACGACGCATGAACAGAGACGATACACACACACAGAGTCAACACACACAGAGAGACAAGAAATACACACAGAAATGACAAACACACATAGAGACGACACACACAAAGAGACGGTACACACACACAGATACGAAACACACATAGAGACGACACACACATAGAGACAACACACACAGAGAGACAACATCCACACAGAGACGACACACACAGAGACGACACACACAAAGTGACGACTTACACATAGAGACGACACACAAACAGAGAAGACAAACACACAGAGACGACACACATAGAGAGACGACACACACACAGAGAGGACAAACACACAGAGACAACACACACACAGACAGAGACGAAACACACAAAGAGACGACACACGCACAGAGAGGACAAACACACAGAAACGACATACTCACACAGAGACGACGCACACATAGAGACAACACAGACATAGAGATGACAGACACACAGATACGAAACACCCACAGAGACGACACATGCACAGAGACGACACACACACACAGAGTCCACTCACAAACAGAGAGGACAAACACACAGAGACGACAGACACACAGAGACGAAACCCACACATAGATGACAAACACACATAAACGACACATGGAGACGACACATGCACAGAGACGATACACACACACAGAGTCAACACACACAGAGAGACGAGACACACACACAGAAATGACAAACACACATAGAGACGAAACACACAAAGAGACGTCACACACACAGATACGGAACACACATAGAGACGAAACACACATAGAGACAACACACACACAGAGACAAAATCCACACAGAGACGACACACACACACACACACACAGAGACGACACACACACAGAGACGTCACACTCAAAGAGACGACTTACACATAGAGACGACACACACAGAGACGACAAACACACAGAAACGACACACACACACACACACACACACACAGACGACACAAACATATAGACAAAACAGACACAGAGACGACACAAACACAGAGACGACAACATATGGAGAGACGACACGCACACAGAGACGACACACACACATAGACAACACACACACAGATACGAAACACCCACAGAGACGACACATGCACAGAGACGACACACACACAGAGTCCACTCACACACAGAGAGGACACACACACAGAGATGACAGACACAAAGAGACGACTCACACACAGAGAGGACAAACACAGAGAAAAGACACAGAGAGACGACACATGCACAGAGACGATACACACACACAGAGTCAACGCACACAGAGAGAAGAGACATGGCGTATCTGATGAAATAATTTAGGTCGTATGATCAATTTAATTTATTTTTTTTTAATACAGTAGTTTTTCTTAGTAAGGACACTCAAGTCAACACGCACACAGAGAGAACACACACACACAGATACGAAACACTCACAGAAACGACACACACACAGAGACGACATACTCAAATTGACGACTTACACATAGAGACGACAGACACACACACACACACACACAAACACAGAGACGACAAACACACAGAGAGGAGACACATAGAGAGACGACACACACACACACAGAGAGACGACAAACACACAGAGACAACACACACACAAAGACACGACACACACACACACACACACAGATACGAAACACACAAAGAGACTTAATTCAGTAGTTTTTTTCAGTAAGGACAGTCGATACCCTTAAAGTGTTTGATTCAAACTTTTACCTTGAGAATCGATGTTATTGGATCCCAGTCCACCAGCCTGAATGGTGGAAATTCACTAGCTCAGAATGGGGGTTGTAGTCCACCAGCCAGAATGGTTAAAATCGACGAGCTCAGTATTGGGAGTCTCACTCCACCTGCTCGAATGGTAGAAATACACTAAATCTGAATAGTGGTCGTTGTCCAACAGTCTGAATGGCGGAAATTCGCTAGCTCAGAATTGGGGTCCTAGTCCACCAGCCTGAATGGTTGAGATTCACTAGCTCAGAATTGGGGTCTTAGTCAGTGTTCATATTGGAGCGTTGAGGTCCGACTATCTGGGCTTTATTTGTCAAGGTCTGAATGCTAAGCAATGGACATGAGCTCGATTGAGACCCCATTGTGAAAATGGAAAACAAAAAACAAAAATATATTGTTGGTATATGTGTGTAGAGCATGGCATGGTTACCGCTAGGGCAACAGTCTAACCGTTGACGGTTTTAGGTATCTGTGAATAAGTTCTAAGGCGAGAGTGGAAGTTGGGACAAATTTTTGGAGGTGCCCACCTCACCTGCCCAGAGTCTAAGGCAAGTGACCCTAAATTTGAAAAAGTGGAAATTGGCTCAGATTTTCTAAACTGAGCTAAGACAATGAATAGATACTATTGGGAAAGTGATTGGAGACGCTAGGCATCCATGAACAAGTGCTAAATATGACAGAGGAATTTGGGACAATATTTGGGGGTGCCCACCCGCCCAGAGTCTCCGGCAGGTGACCCAAAAATTTAAAAAACACACAGAGACTACAGACACAAAGAGACGAATCACACACAGAGAGGACAAACACACAAAAACGGCACATAGAGATGACACATGCACAGAGACGATACACAAACACACTGAGTCAACACACACAGAGAGACGAGACACACACAAAGAAATGACAAACGCACATAGAGACGACACACACAAAGAAACGTCACGCACACACAGATACGAAGCACACATAGAGACGACACACGCATAGAGACAACACACACACACAGAGACAACATCCACACAGAGACAACTTACACACAGAGACGACACACACACACACAGAGACGACACACTCAAAGTGACGACTTACACATAGAGACGACAAACACACAGAGACGACACACATACAGAGAAGAGAAACACACAGAGACAACACAAACAAAGTAACGACTTTTACATAGAGACGACGCACACACAGAGACGACACTCACACAGAGACGACACACACAGAGAGACGACACGCACACAGAGACGACAAACACACAGAGACATCACACCCACAAATACGAAACACACAAAGAACGACACACGCACAATGAGGACAAACACACAGAAACAACAAACACACACAGACGCGACACACACATAGAGACAACACAGACATAGAGATGACAGACACACAGATACGAAACACCCACAGAGACGACACATGCACAGAGACGACACACACACACAGAGTCAACTCACACACACAGAGGACAAACACACAGAGACGAAAGCCACAAAGAGACGAATCACACAAATAGAGGACAAACACACAGAAACGACACATCGAGACGACACATGCACAGAGACGATACACACACACAGAGTCAACACAAACAGAGAGACGAGACACACACACACAGAAATGACAAACACAAATAGAGACAAAACACTCAAAGAGACGTCACACACACACACAGATACGAAAGACAGAGAGAGACAACGGAGACATAGAGACAACACACACAGAGAGACAAAATACAAACAGAGAAAACACACACACAGAAACACAGACGACACACACACACAGAGACAGCACACTCAAAGTGACGACTTACACATAGAGACGACACACACACAGAGACGACAAACACACAGAAACGACATACGCACACACACACACACACAGACGACACACACATAGAGACAACACAGACACAGAGACAACACACACACAGGGCTGACAACACATAGAGAGACGACACGCACACAGAGACGACAAACACACAGAGACAACACACACACAGATACGAAACACCCACAGAGACGACACATGCACAGAGACGACACACACACACACAGAGTCCAATCACACACAGAGAGTACAAACAAACAGAGACGACAGAAAAAAAGAGACGAATCACACACAGAGACGACAAACACACAGAAACGACGCATAGAGACGACACGTGCACAGAGACGATACACACAAACACAGAGTCAGCACACACAGAGAGACGAGACATGGCGTATCTGATGAAATAATTTAGGTCGTATGATCAATTAAATTTTTTTTTTTAATACAGTAGTTTTTTTTTTAGTAAGGACACTCAAGAAAACACGCACACAGAGAGAACACACACACACAGAAAATAAACACACACAGAAACGACACACACACAGAGACGACATACTCAAAGTGACGACTTACACATAGAGACGACACACACACACACACACACACAGATACGACAAACACACAGAGTAGAGACACATAGAGAGACGACACACACACACACACAGAGACGACAAACACACAGAGACAACACACACACAAAGAGACGACACACACACACACACAGATACGAAACACACAAAGAGACGACACACGCACGGAGTTTCTGACCGTTAAAGTTTTGATGTTAGTGTTGTCAGTCAAAAGCTGTCAGTCAAAGGCAAAGTTTCTGACCGTTAAAGTTTTGATGTTAGTGTTGTCAGCCGGCGCGCCAGAGGGGGGCATTCCTGTCGACTTTTGGAGGGTGTTTCCCCATTTTTCGATAATCAGGCAATTTTCTCAAGCTCTTTTCTCAAGCTCATAGCTTTTGACTGACAACACTAACATCAAAACTTTAACGGTCAAAAACTCCGTGCGTGTGTCGTCTCTTTGTGTGTTTCGTATCTGTGTGTCCGTGTGTGTGTGTCGTCTCTTTGTGTGTGTGTTGTCTCTGTGTGTTTGTCGTCTCTCTCTGTGTGTGTGTGTCGTCTCTCTATGTGTCTCGTCTCTGTGTGTTTGTCGTCTCTGTGTGTGTTGTGTGTATGTGTGTCGTCTCTGTGCATGTGTCGTCTCTGTGGGTGTTTCGTATCTGTGTGTGTGTTGTCTCTGTGTGTTTGTCGTCTCTGTGTGCGTGTCGTCTCTTTATGTGTTGTCGTCTCTGTGTGTGTGTCGTCTCTGTGTCTGTGTTGTCTCTATGTGTGTGTCGTCTCTGTGTGTGTGTGTGTGTGTGTGTGCGTGTGTCGTGTCTGTGTGTTTGTCGTCTATCTTTGTGTGTCGTCTCTAGGTTTTTCTCGTCTCTGTGTCTGATCTGTCTCTGTGTGTGTGTCGTCTCTGTGTGTGTGTGTGTCGTACGGGTATTTATGGATCCTCTGTGTGTGTTGCCTTTATGCGTGTTAAGTATCTCAGTGTATTTCGGCTCTGTGTGTGTGACGTCTAGTTGTGCGTGTCTTCTATAGGTGTTTTTCTGATTTCTGTGTGTGTGTCTCGTCTCTCTGTGTTTGTTGACTATGTGTGTGTGTCTCGTCTCTCTGTGTTTGTTGACTCTGTGTGTGTGTATCGTCTCTGTACATGTGTCGTCTCTATGTGTCGTTTCTGTGTGTTTGTCCTCTATTTGTGTGTTTAGTCATTGTGTGTGTGTAGTATCTGTGTGTTTGTCCTCTCTGTGTGTGAGTGGACTCTGTGTGTGTGTGTCGTCTCTGTGCATGTGTCGTCTCTGTGGGTTTTTCGTATCTGTGTGTCTGTCATCTCTATGTCTGTGTTGTCTTTATGTGTGTGTCGTCTGTGTGTGTGTGTGTTGTATCTGTGTGTTAGTCCTCTCTGTGCGTGTGTCGTCTCTTTGTGTGTTTCTGTATTTGTGTGTGTGTTGTCTCTGTGTGTTTGTCGTCTCTGTGTGCGTGTCGTCTCTCTATGTGTGTCGTCTCTGTGTGTTTGTCGTCCGTGTGTGTGCGTCGTCTCTTTGTGTTTGTCGTCACTTTGAGTGTGTCGTCTCTGTGTGTGTCGTCTCTCTATGTGTGTAGTCTCTATGTGTTTGTCGTATGTCTGAGTGTGTCGGCTATCTTTGTAATTCGTGACTTTGAGTGTTTGGTCTTTGTGTGTGTGTGTCGTCTCTGTGTGGATGTGGTCTCTGTGTGTGTGTGTTGTCTCTATGCGTGTGTCGTTTCTATGTGTGTTTCGTATCTGTGTGTGTGTGACGTCTCTTTTTGTGTGTCGTCTCTGTGTGTGTATTACATTTCTGTGTGTGTGTCTCGTCTCTCTGTTTGTGTTGACTCTGTGTGTGTGTATAGTCTCTGTGCATTTTTCGTCTCTATTTGCCGTTTCTGTGTGTTTGTCGTCTCTGTGTGTGATTCGTCTCTGTGGGTTTTTTAAATTTTTGGGTCACCTGCCGGAGACTCTGGGCGGGTGGGCACCCCCAAATATTGTCCCAAATTCCTCTCTCAATTTAGCACTTTTTCTGGGATGCCTAGCGTCTCCAATCACTTTCCCAATAGTATCTATTCATTGTCTCAGCTCAGTTTAGAAAATCTGAGCCAATTTCCACTTTTTAAAATTTAGGGTCACTTGCCTGAGACTCTGGGCAGGTGAGGTGGGCACCTCCAAAAACTTGTCCCAACTTCCAATCTCGCCTTAAAACTTATTCACGGATACCTAAAACCGTCAACGGTTAGACTGTTGCCCTAGCGGTAACCATGCCATGCTCTACACACACATACCAACAATATATTTTTGTTTTTTTTTCCATTTTCACAATGGGGTCCCAATCGAGGTCATGTCCATCGCTTAGCATTCAGACCTTGGCAAATAAAGCCAAGATAGTCGGACCCCAACGCTCCAATCTGAACACTGACTAAGACCCCAATTCTGAGCTAGTGAATTTCAACCATTCAGGCTGGTGGGCTATGACCCCAATTCTGAGCTAGTGAATTTACACCATTCAGGCTGACGGACTAAGACCCAAATTCTGAGCTAGTGAATTTCCACCATTCAGGCTGGTGGACTGAGACCGCCAATACTGAGCTAGTGGATTTCCACCATTCAGGCTGGTGGACTAAGACCCCAATACTGAGCTAGGGGATTTCCACCATTCAGGCTAGTGGACTGGGTCCCAACAACATCGATTCTCAAGGTAAAAGTTTGAATCAAACACTTTTAGGATATCGAGTGTCCTTACTGATAAAAACTACTGAATTAAGTCTCTTTGTGTGTTTCGTATCTGTGTGTGTGTGTGTGTGTCGTATCTTTGTGTGTGTGTTGTCTCTGTGTGTATGTCGTCTCTGTGTTTGTGTGTGTCGTTTCTATGTGTGTCTCGCCTCTGTGTATTTGTCGTCTCTGTGTATGTGTGTGTGTGTGTGTGTGTCTGTCGTCTCTATGTGTAAGTCGTCACTTTGAGTTTGTCGTCTCTTTGTGTTTTTTGTATCTGTGTATGTTCAGTATCTGTGTGTGTGTGTTATCTCTGTGTGAGTTTTGTCTTGAGTGTCCTTACTAAAAAAAACTACTGTATTAAAAAAAAAATTAAATTGATCATACGACCTTAAATTATTTCATCAGATACGCCATATCTCGTCTCTCTGTGTGTGTTGACTCTGTGTATGTGTATCGTCTCTGTGCATGTGTCGTCTCTATGTGTCGTTTCTGTGTGCTTGTCCTCTCTGTGTGTGATTCGTCTCTTTGTGTCTGTCGTCTCTGTTTGTTTTTCCTCTCTGTGTGTGAGTGGACTCTGTGTGTGTGTGTCGTCTCTGTGCATGTGTCGTCTCTGTGGGTGTTTCGTATCTGTGTGTGTGTTGTCTCTGTGTGTTTGTCGTCTCTGTGTGCGTGTCGTCTCTCTATGTGTTGTCGTCTCTGTGTTTGTGTCGTCTCTGTGTCTGTGTTGTCTCTATGTGTGTGTTGTCTCTGTGTGTGTGTGAGTGTGTGTCGTTTCTGTGTGCTTGTCATCTCTGTGTGTGTGTCGTTTCTATGTGTAAGTCGTCACTTTGAGTGTGCCGTCTCTGTGTGTGTGTCGTCTCTGTGTGTGTGTATGTGTGTCGTCTCTGTGTGGATGTTGTCTGTGTGTGTGTGTTGTCTCTATGTGTGTGTCGTCTCTATGTGTGTGTCGTATCTGTGTGTGTGTGACGTCTCTGTGTGTGTGTCTTCTCTATGTGTGTGTGTCATGTCTGTGTGTGTGTGTAGTCTCTCTCTGTGTGTTGACTCTGTGTGTATTTGTCGTTTCTGTGCGTGTGTTGTCTCTGTGTGTCGTTTCTGTGTGTTTCTCCTCTCTTTGTGTGATTCATCTCTTTGTGTTTGTCCTCTCTGTGTGTTTGTCCTCTCTGTGTGTGAGTGGACTCTGTGTGTGTGTGTTGTCTCTGTGCATGTATCGCAGCTGTGAGTGTTTCGTATCCGTGTGTCTGTCATCTCTATGTCTGTGTTGTCTCTATATGTGTGTCGTCTCTGTGTGAGTGTGTCGTGTCTGTGTGTTTCTCCTATCTGTGCGAGTGTCGTCGCTTTGTGTGTTTCGTTTCTGTGTGTGTGTGTTGTATCTGTGTATGTTTATTATATGAGCTCGTGGAGTCTCTCTATTATTATCATTTATTGGGGCGTTTCGTGTCTGAGTGTGTGTCGTCTCTATGTGTAAGTCGTCTCTTTGAGTGTGTCGTCTCTCTGTGTGTGTCGTCTCTCTATGTGTGTCGTCTCTGTGTGTTTGTTGTCTCTGTGTGTGTGTAGTCTCTTTGTGTAAGTCGTCACTTTGAGTGTGTCGTCTCTGTGTGTGTGTCGTCTCTGTATGTATGTTGTCTCTGTGTGTGTGTTGTATCTATGTGTGTGTCGTCTCTATGTGTGTTTCGTATCTGTGTGTGTGTGACTTCTCTTTGTGTGTGTCGTCTCTATGTGTGTTTGTCATTTCTTTGTGTATGTCTCGTCTCTCTGTGTGTGTTGACTCTGTGTGTGTGTTTATCGTCTCTGTGGATGTGTCGTCTCTATGTGTCGTTTATGTGTGTTTGTCCTATCTGTGTGTGATTCGTCTCTTTGTGTTTGTCGTCTCTGTGTGTTTTTTAAATTTTTGGGTCACCTGCCGGATAATATGGGCAGGTGGGCACCCCCAAATATTGTCCCAAATTCCTCTCTCAATTTAGCACTTGTTCACGGATGCCCAGCGTCTCCAATCACTTTCCCAATAGTATCTATTCATTGTCTCAGCTCATTTTAGAAAATATGAGCCAATTTCCACTTTTTTAAATTTAGGGTCACTTGCGTGAGACTCTGGGCAGGTGAGGCGGGCACCTCCAAAAATCTGTCCCAACTTCCACTCTAGCCTTAGAACTTATTCACGGATACCTAAAACCGTCAACGGTTAGACTGTTGCCCTAGCGGTAACCATGCCATACCGACAATATATTTTTGTTTTTTGTTTTCCATTTTCACAATGGGGTCCCAATCGAGCTCATGTCCATCGCTTAGCATTCAGACCTTGACATACAAAGCCCAGATAGTCGGACCCCAACGCTCCAATCTGAACACTGACTAAGACCCCAATTCTGAGCTAGTGAATTTCAACAATTCAGGCTGGTGGACTAAGACCCCAATTCTGAGCTAGTGGATTTACACCATTCAGGCTTGTCGACTTAGACCCCAAGACTGAGCTAGTGGATTTCAACCATTCAGGCTGGTGGACTAAGACCCCAATACTGAGCTAGTGGATTTCCACCATTCAGGCTGGTGGACTGGGACCCAACAACATCGATTCTCAACGTAAAAGTTTGAATCAAAACAATTTTAGGATATCGCGTGTCCTTACTGAAAAAAACTACTGAATTAAAAAATAAATTAAATTGATCATACGACCTAAATTATTTCATCAGATACGCCAGCCCTCATAAACGATCCTTTTTTGAAATTCTGCTAACGACATCGATACTCAAGGTAAAAGTTTGAATCAAACACTTTTAGGATATCGAGTGTCCTTACTGAAAAACTACTGAGTTAAAAAATAAATTAAATTGATCATACGAACTAAATTATTTCATCAGATACGCCAGCCCTCATAAACGATACTTTTTGAAATTCTGCTAACAAAATCGATGCTCAAGGTAAAAGTTTTAATCAGACACTTTTAGGATATCGAGTGTCCTTACTGAAAAACTATTGAATTTAAAAAAAAAATTAAATTGATCATACGACCTAAATTATTTCATCAGATACCCCCTCCAAAATACCTTGTTCTTTATGTTAGAGTTTGACTTTTCATTCCCAATTAAATTAAAAAAGTAAGAATTTTCAACTAGAAATAAGGAGCATCGTTAAAAACTAAGATGAATGGAAATTATCTTCGATTATGAGCATTTCTGTTTCCCCTCCAAAATTGACCCCCCCTCCCCTGCCCTCCGAAAGGGGGGAAGGCGGGGCCTCTGAGCCTTGCCCTTGAGGCAGATCCAATTTTTTTCGATTCTGAGTATTTTTGGTTTTCCCTCCAAAATTGACTCCCCCCCCCTCCCCTGCCCTCAGAAATGGGGGAACGAGGGGCCGCTGAGCCTTTCCCTTGAGGCAGATCCCATTTTTTTCGATTCTGAGTATTTTCGGTTTTTCCTCCAAAATTGACCCCCCCCCCATCCCCTGCCCACACAAATGGGGGAACGAAGGACCTCTGAGCCTTGCCCTTGAGGCAGATCCCGTTTTTATTCGATTCTGAGTATTTTTGTTTTCCCTCCAAAATTTACCCTTCACGTTAAAAAATTATCCAATCACTAATTACCCCTTTTTTGCAAATGTCAATCAATGAATTCCGATTGTAAAAGATTGTTTAATCATGTTACCTAACCCACAGTACAGCAATTTGATATGTGTAGCCTACTGCCAGGAACCAGTGGGGGGATCCTTGCTCGTAATTGCTAATCACCTTAACCCTTTTATCCATCGTCAAGTACATGATCCAAAAATATTTTATTCAGAGATTTCACGTTAAAAAATTATCCAATCACTAATTACCCCTTTTTTGCAAATGTCTATCAAACGCCAAGGAACGTAATCTCACCGAACTCGTCAAACTGTTTCCACAGACTTCAAAAATGGAACTGTGGATAACACATGGGTGATTGACAGCTTTCCCTAAAAAACCTTTCCTATTAACTAGTCTGGTAATCTGCCATGGAAAGGTGCCAGGGAACGTAAAGGCCCCAAATAACACAGGATGGAACATAAAGGCCCTAAAGTATAAGTTAACATACTACTGCCATGATCTTTTTTATTTAAACAGAATAGTTTCTGGTCGTTTTCAGTTTTAATGTTACTCCATAGTTTCAGTTCAAAACTTATTTTCTTATATAATTTCTAATCTCTTCCAATTTATGAAAGATAAGATAACTCAAGCCTTATTAAGGAGCTGAACGATGAAGCGGTACAAGAATCGAAGGAAAAACTAAGCTTAGAGTGGAAAAAAAAATTAAAACACAGAGTCATTTCTTTTGGTAAAAAAAAATTAAAAAAGAAAAATATATATTTAATTCTTTGTTTAAGAAAATTTAATTTGGTAGCACTTCAGAAAGTAGCTCCAGGCGAGTAGCTTCGAAACAAAAGGTTAACTAAGTGGACAGGTTTGCATATCGATATACTAGTAAAAAATGTTGCTAGTTCGACAGAAATGTGCCTTCAGACTTAGAGAGTTACTTAACCTGTCCCTAAATCGAAAAGACACTCATTACTTAGAAATGAATCAAAATTTCAAAAAAAGATCATTTCTCGTGTAGGTACGATAAATTGTATTATAAGCTGAGTTTGTTTTCATTTCCAAAATTTTGGGTAGAATTACCTGAATTCGCCTACAGAATTATTTTCATAGCTTGGGTGCCATTTCTAGACTAGAAAGGCCGGGACTAATGAAATGGAGGTAAATTTCCAAAACGCCTAATATTTTAATGAAATGAATATTTTACGTGTAAAGCAGCGTTGATGTAGCATGAATTTCCCAAATTCTTCAGTCCAGCATATGGTAGAACACATTCCATGTTGTTGTTCTTTCTGTTTGTCACAAAGTCGTTATGGTAGAGATTCGTTTTAGTCAATATGTTCGTTTTAGTCAATAGTCTATATTTTCAAGAAGTCGAAAATAAATAGCTTGAATAATGTTGTCAGTAGATTATCGAGTCATTCAGCATGAGCTTAGATTAAAATTGAGAATATCCAAAATAATGCCAGGTCAATTTTGGTAGGAATTAAATAAAAAAAACAAGTTTTTTTAACTGAAAGTAAGGAGCGACATTAAAACTTAAAACGAACAGAAATTATTCCGTATATGAAAGGGGCTGTCCCCTCCTCAACGCGTTGCTCTTTACACTAAAGTTTTTTATTGTTTAAAAAAAAAATAGAGTTGTGAGAAAGTCAAACTTTAGCGTAAAGAGCAAGGCGGTGAGGAGGGGACAGCCCCTTTCATATACAGAATAATTTCTGTTCGTTTTAATTTTTGATGTCGCTCCTTACTTTCAGTTAAAAAAACTTGTTTTTTTTATTTAATTTTTGAACGTTTTTGCATAAATGCAGGTTTTTATTTTGGCTGACCGTACATGAATAATTAAAACAAAATGTTCATATTAATTTACTTTTATTTGGTTAAATGGCTTTCTCGAAACTTGTTTCATTTTATTTACGAACGTTTTTAATAGTAATAAATATACGTAACTTACGAATTAACTTACGTAACGAACTTCTATATTCATATATTTTTAATACGTATATTAGGGGGTTTGCCCCCTAGTCAATACCTTGCTCTTTAAGCGAAAGTTTGAATTTTGTTCCAATTCTTTAAAAATGACCGCTTAATCAAAAAGGCCGTTAATTAGAATAAATAGCTCTTATGAAAGTACTAAAAAATCTTTGGCTTAAACAGTGAGGTATTGACTAGGGGGTGAACCCAATTATATATCTAATATTTTTTGTTCGTTTTAAGTTTTGATGTTGCTGCTGTTGCAGTTGAAAAACTTGTTTTTTTATATTTAATTTCTGATCTTTTTTTAAATAATGCTGGGAAGTCCGGCGTCCCCTTCATAACAATGTCCCTTCCCCCATGGAAACTTCCTTCATGGAAAAATCCTCCTACATAACTACGACCTCCCCCCCCCATTACCAGGAAAAATCTCCCCTGAAAACGTCTGTACTGTATTCTTCCCACTAACCAATACTATATGTTAACATTGGGTAAAGTTCATAACTTTCAGCCCTCCTCCCGGGAACTTCGGGGGATCAAGTCATCCTAAAAGACATACTTATAATATTTTCGAACATGCTGAACAAAATGGCTATCTCAAAATTTTGATCAGGTGACTTTGGGAAAAAAATGAGCGTGGGAGGGGGCCTAGCTGCCCTCCATTTTTTGTCACTTAAAAAGGGCACTAGAACTTTTAATTTCCATTCCAATGAGCCCTCCCACGATATTCTTGACCACTGGTTCGATACGATCACCCCTGGGAAAAAAACAACAACAAATAAACACGCATCCGTGATCTTTCTTCTTGCAAAAAATGCAAAATTCCACATTTTTGTAGATAGGAGCTTGAAACCTCTGCAGTAGGGTTCCCTGATACGCTGAATATGATGGTGTGATTTTCATTAAGGTTATATAGCTTTTAGGGGGTCTTTCCCTCTTTTTTCGAAAATCAGCCAAATTTTCACAGGCGCGTAACTTTTGATAGGTAAAATTAAACTCAATGAAACTTATATATTTGAAATCAGAATTAAAATTTGATTCTTTTGATGTATTTATTGGTATCAAAATTCCGTTTTTTAGAGTTTCGGTTACCATTGATCTGGGTCGCTCCTTACTTACAGTTTGTTACCACGAACTGTTTGAAAAATACCAATAAATGAGAAATACGTAAAAAAAAATTGATTTGGTTTCAATTATTGTCAAATCTGGACTAAACGACAAATTCACGTAAAGCTGTTTTTTTTTCAACTGAAAAAGGTCTTGCCTTAGGATCAAGCGAATCATCACAAGGCCGTTCTTAAACTATTCAAAATTTAAATTATTCAAAATTTATTATCAAAAGGCCGTTTCCTTGTTCAACCTTGGCGGCTTCCTTGTCTTCGTCTCTGTGGAATTGATAATTATTGTCATAGCTCTATGGCGTGGCAATTCAGCTATCATATCTATTTAGGCTACAATTATGAAATTTGACACTTGTACGACACACAAGCAGATTTTGGGTTTTGGGCATTGTGTCAACTGATAATTTCTTAAAAGACGCAAAATTGAGCAGACGTAAAATCGAGCAATCAAAAAGAAATTACAAAATGGGTAGGAACCGGCGTTTACCCTCTTCCCCTCACCAAAAATACTCCCTGCATCTGGTTGGTATCCAATCGCTTTCCACTTATAATAAAAGGACTATCATTTTCTGATCCAATGAGCACCCTCCAAAGTTTCTATGACCTTGAGGTGGATAAGGAAGGGGATAAGGAAGGGGTAGTTTTCCTCCTATACGATTAATCTCACATTATCTAAGGCCTATTGTTTTTCATTTCATAAAAAAACTGTATAGGACATAATAAGTCAAAACGAGGCAAATCAAGGCCTTCACCCGCTTTTTTATAAGACAAGGATTTTAAATTTCATAAAAAAACTGTATTTTGGAACTAAATTGAATTCAAGACTTTTAGACGCGGTAAAACGTATATATTATGAATTAGCGAAAAATGGGCTTTAAAATAAGCTACTACTCAAGCAGATAAGGTTTAGTCCCAAAAAGTAGAGTCTGACCCCTTAGAATCTCCTCTGCTGTGAGTCAATTGTGATTGTGCTCCGATTTGTGGCGAGTTACAGCTTATTTGAAACGTCTCATCTGTCTGATGATAACACTCCACGTTTTGAGAAGAACAGGAACCTTTTCTCATTCTTTGACCTTATGGCTGGAATTTTAAGACTAGGGCAATAAGAAAATTGCCCTGGTTAAATGAAAAATTCACAAAGAGTTGTAGCAATGAAGGAAATATTGAATTTTATGGTAATGTTATGTTAAATTGTTTTTCATATCATAAAAACACTGTATAGGACATAATAAGCCAAAGCAAGGCAAAGCAACGCCATCGCCCGCTTTTTTGTAAGAAAAGGATTTTGAATTTCATAAAAAAAAAATTATTTGGGAACTAAATTGAATTCAAGATTTTTAGAAGCGGTATGACGTATATATTATGAATCAGCAAAAAATAGGATTTAAAATGAGCTACTAATCAAGCAGATAAGGTTTAGTCTCAAAAAGTAGTGTCTGACCCCTTAGAATCTCCTCTGCTGTGAGTCAATTGTGATTGTGCTCTTATTTGTGGCGAGTTAGAGCTCATTTGAAACGTCTCATCTGTCTGATGATAGCACTCCACGTTTTGAGAAGAATAGGAACCCTTTTCTCATTCTTTGACTTTATGGCTGGAATTTTAAGACTAGGGCGATAAGAAAATCGCCCCGGTTAAATTAAAAAGTCACAAAGAGTTGTAGCAATGAAGGAAATATTGAATGATATGTTAATGATACGGTAAATTGTTTTTCACTTCATACAAATACTGTATAGGACATAATAAGCCAAAGCAAGGCAAAGCAGCGCCATCGCCCGCTTTTTTGTAAGACAAGGATTTTGAATTTCTTAAAAAAATTTTATTTGGGAACTAAATCGAATTCAAGATTTTTAGACGCAGTAAGACGTATATATTATGAATCAACGAAAAATGGACTTTAAAATGAGCTACTAGTCAGGCAGATAAGGTTTAGTCCCAAAAAGTAGTGTCTGACCCCTTAGAATATTCTCTGCTGTGATTCAATTGTGATTTTGCTCCGATTTGTAGCGAGTGACAGCTCATTTTAAATGTTTTATCGGTCTGATGATTGCACTCAAGGTTTTAACAAAAATAGGAACCTTTTTCTAATTCTTTGACCTTATCGATTGAATTTTGAGACTAGAGCGATAAGAAAATCACTCTGGTTAAATGAAAAAGTCACAAAGAGCTGTAGCAATGAAGGAAATATTGAATTTTATGGTAATGTTATGGTAAATTATTTTTCATTTCATAAAAACACTGTATAGGGCATAATAAGCCAAAGCAAGGCAAAGCAACGACATAGCCCTCTTTTTTGTAAGACAAGGATTTTGAATGTCATTAAAAAAAACTTTATTTGGGAACTAAATTGAATTCAAGACTTTTAAACGCGGTAGGACATATATATTATGAATCAGCGAAAAATGGGCTTCAAAATGAGCTACTAGTCAAGCAGATAAGATTTAGTCCAAAAAAGTAGTGTCTGACCCCTTAGAATCTCCTCTGCTGTGAGTCAATTGTGATTGTGCTCTGATTTGTGGCGAAATACAGCTCATTTGAAACGTCTCATCTGTCTGATGATAGCACTCCACGTTTTGAGAAGAATAGGAACCCTTTTCTCATTCTTTGACTTTATGGCTAGAATTTTAAGACTAGGGCGATAAGAAAATCACCCCGGTTAAATGAAAAAGTTACAAAGAGTTGTAGCAATGAAGAAAATATTGAATGTTATGGTAATGATACGGTAAATTGTTTTTCACTTCATAAAAACACTGTATAGGACATAATAAGCCAAAGCAGAGCAAAGCAACGCCATCGCCCTCTTTTTCGTAAGACAAGGATTTTGAATTTCTTAAAAAAACTTTATTTGGGAACTAAATTGAATTCCAGAATTTTAGACGCAGTAAGACGTATATATTATGAATTAAAAAAAAATGGGCTTTAAAATGAGCTACTAATCAAGCAGATAAGGTTTAGTCCCAAAAAGTAGTCTGACCACATAGAATCTTCGCTGCTGTGAGTCAATTACGATTAATCTCCGATTTGTGGCGAGTGACAGCTTATTTGAAACGTATAATCTGTCTGATGATAGCACTCTACGTTTTGAGAAGATTAGGAACCTTTTTCTCATTCCTTGACCTTATGGCTGGAATTTTAAGACTAGGACGATAAGAAAATCGCCCCGGTTAAATGAAAAAGTCACAAAGAGTTGTAGCAATGAAGGAAATATTGAATTTTATGGTAATGTTATGATAGATTTTTTTTCATTTCATAAAAACACTGTATATAACATAATAAGCCAAAGCAAGGCAAAGCAACGCCTTCGCCCACTTTTTTGTAAGACAAGGATTTTGAATTTCATTAAAAAAAAATTTATTTGGGAAGTAAATTGAAATCAAGACTTTTAAACGCGGTAAGAAGTATAAATTATGAATAAGAGAAAAATGGGTTTTACAATGAACTACTAGTCAAGCAGATAAGGTTTAGTCCCAAAAAGTAGTGTCTGACCCTTTAGAATCTCTCTGCTGTGAGTCAATTGTGTTAAAGTATTTTTAATAGTACTTTAGGTTAAAGGAGACAAAATTTGGCAACACTGTAATCAATTTGAAAGATTGGGCGATCGGCAAGGGATGTTTTCTTCAAAATTTGGCAACACTGAACATAGGGCAATGGCCAGGGCGATGGGCTATTACTACAGGCTGGTTTTCAATTCGATAATATTGCTTATTTTCAAACTTATGCATTTCCATTTCCAACAAGGACTACCTGACCAAGATAAGTAAAACAAGTCTTGAACTATTTTATTGCTGTGGGTCACTGCTCCTCCATAGTGTCTGTTCTCTATCACAATCGCAAGAAGGGAAGTATTGTTCGTACAGCCTCACTGTAATACCAGGATTAACGTTTTAAGACGCCATGCACCAGTGGCACCGCAGAGTTCCTCAAAGAGACTATAGCTTAGTTTAAATAAAATATTTTTGTAGCGGATTTTGATTAACAAAATTTCCCCTTTTTTATTTCATTTGAGTTATTTATAAGCTATTTAAGCTCCTGGTCTTATGTTGCTTAGTCAATACTACATTCCACATCGTAGAATTCTATTTGTAGGTATGCATGTGCTTAGTCTAGGTTAGTAGATGCAGGAAAATGCTAATGCTGATCATTGAATCTTATGGTTGGAGGACTATCGGTAAATACTGAAGCCTAAATTTTGATAGAGATAGGCAAACCTCCATTCGACTGAAATTCTAAATCCCAAATATTGACAAGCAAGGTTAACACCAAGCAAGATGTTGCAAGGTATTACCAGAACATAAACATAAACATAAACATAAGTGATGCAATGTCCTTAAGACTTTTCAATTTTGTGACTCCCTAGATTTCACAAGTTTCTTCTTGATCATTTATATATAACCTAGATTTTATATCACTTTATACCTAGATTTCACAACAAGACATATACCATATGAAAACAGAAACAATAGTAGTAAGGGTATAGGGAATACTAAAAATACATGTAAAAATACATTGAATTGCGCAAGGAAAACCCATGTCTGTGTCATTAAACTTACGCGTGAACATTTTGAAAAGATAATCTGCCTTGGAAACAGTTTGACGTGTTCGGGGAGATTACGTTCCTTGGCGTTTGATTGACACTTGCAATAAAGGGGTAATTAGTGATTGGATAATTTTTTAACATGAAATCTCTGAATAAAATATTTTTGGAGCATGTACTTGACGATGGATAAAAGGGTTAAGGTGATTAGCAATTACGAGCAAGGATTCCCCCACTGGTTCCTGACAGTAGGCTACGCATATCAAATTGCTGTACTGTGGACCGACTTGCTAGCGAAAATGGATTATATGGGTCGTATAGGATTTCAGTGCATGTGCTTATGCAACATGTTTAAACACGCTTTTTACAATCGGAATTCATTGATTGTAATTTGAAAAAAAGTGGTAATTAGTGATTGAATAATTTTTTTACGTGAAATGTCTGAATAAAATATTTTTGGAGCATGTACTTGACGATGGATAAAAGGGTTACGGTGATTAGCAATTACGAGCGAGGATACCCCCGCTGGTTCCTGGCAGTAGGCTACGCATATCAAATTGCTGTACTGTGGGCCGACATGCTAGCGAAAATGGATTCTATGGGTCGTATAGGAATTCAGAGCATGTATTTATGCAACATGATTAAACACGCTTTTACAATTGGAATTCATTGATTGACATTTGCAAAAAAGGGGTAATTACGAATTGCATAATTTTTTAATGTGAAATCACTGAATAAAATATTTTTGGATCATGTGCTTGACAAAGGATAAAAGGGTTCAGGTGATTATAAATACCGAGCGAGGAGTCCCCCTCTGATTACGGGTAATAGGCTATGCATTACAAGTTTCTGTACTGTGGGCCAAATTGATAGCGCAAATGGATTCTATGGGTCTTATAGGATTTCAGAGCACGTACTTATGCAACATGATTAAACACGCTTTTACAATCGGAATTCATTGATTGACATTTGCAAAAAAGGGGTAATTAGTGATTGAATAATTTTTTAACGGGAAATCACTGAATAAAATATTTTTGGAGCATATACTTGACGATGGATAAAAGGGTTCAGGTGATTAGCAATTACGAGAGAGAATTCCTACACTGGTTCCTGGCAGTAGGCTACGCATAACAAATTGATATACTCTGGGCCGACTTGCTAGCGAAAATAGATTCTATGGGTCGTATAGGAATTCAGAGCATGTACTTATACAACATGATTAAACACGCTTTTACAATCGGAATTCATTGATTGACATTTGCAAAAAAGGGGGTAATTAGTGATTAAATAATTTTTTAACGTGAAATCTCTGAATAAAATATTTTTGGAGCATGTACTTGACGATGGATAAAAGGGTATTTTCACGTGAAAACAACATCAACCATGCCCAGCCCCCCGCGATCAGAAATTAAATTATAAAAAAAAGCTTCTTCAACTGAAAGTAAGGAGCAACATCAAAACTTAAAAACGGACAGAAAATAGAGACTGTTTCCAAAAGATTTAGGATTCATTAACTTTAGTGTTGCCAGTCAAAAGCTATGAGTGAGAAAATTGCCTGATTATCGAAAAATGAAGAAACACCTTCCAAAAGTCGACAGAAATGGGATTGTCTTGAGGGGGGAATTTTCCATGGAAGAGGTGGAGGGTATTTTTACGTGAAAACAGCTTCAACTGTGCCCAGCCCCCCGCAATCAGAAATTAAATTATAAAAAAGTTTCTTCAACTGAAAGTAAGGAGCAACATCAAAACTTAAAAACGGACAGAAAATAGAGGCTGTTTCCAAAAGATTTAGGATTCATTAACTTTAGTGTTGCCAATCACAAGCTATGAGTTTGAGAAATTTGCCTGATTATCGAAAAATGAAGAAACACCTTCCAAAAGTCGACAGGAAAGGGATTATCTTGTGGGGGGAATTTTCCATGGAAAAGGTGGAGGGTATTTTCACGTTAAAACAACTTCAGCCATGCCCAGCCCCCCCGCGATCAGAAATTAAATCATAAAAAAAGTTTCTTCAACTGAAAGTAAGGAGCAACATCAAAAAATTAAAAACGGACAGAAAAGAGAGGCTTTTTCCAAAAGATTTAGGATTCATTAACATTTTCCACTTAATTTTTTTTTCTTTTTGTACATATCTTAAAATGTCAAAATATGCTTACGGGTCTAACAATTGTGCTCTATGATTGGTCAAAGACACGATGTGGCTTTCCCACTGGTATTCTATGACCGGTTATCGACACTAGCTAAACTATTGCATATATTAAATCAGTATTTTTTACGCAGTGGAACGATAAACACATAAGTCATATCTTTAAAAAAAAGTGAAGATGAAACATTTTAATAGAGTGTGTTCATATAACAAGATTGTTGTAGCATTGAATGCCAACAAAGAGAAGTATTTAAAGGGTATGAAACAAGTACAAGTGGTAGCACTATTGGAAATGTATGCATGCATTGTCATGACAGTAAGGAATTAAATTTCTTTGGAATACCGAAAAAATCCAACTGTTATGATTATGGTTATGCGAGATTGAGATCTCCAGAGATGATTGCACTCAAAGAGAATGCTAACATAAAAATAATTGTTGATGATAGAGGACAACTCCTTGCTACTGCTGCAAGTAACACATTACCTACGGATACACCCAATCATCAGCTTTCCGGTATTAGCATTCAACGGAAGGCTAATAAAAGAAAGGCTTACTCTGCTACTAATATCGTAAACCTTATCTTGTTTACGTGCCGAAACTGTTACCTGTGTAAAAATAATGTGTTAATAGACAGTGAAATTGCCAGAAAAATAAAAATGGTATTGTCAAAAAATATCACTACGGAATATAAGGAAGAAACGATGAAAAACAAAGCACCCGCAAACATTACTGGCATTGATAAAACAGTCAATGAATCAAATAATACCAAAGACGAAAAGCATATTGAGCCTGTTCATGAGAAACCAGCAAAAATTGTGTATGATTCAAAATGGAATAATGATTATTCTAAAAATTACGAACTAAGAGAAGACAATAACTACAATGTCAAGAGAGAACATGGTGAACTATTTTATGGAACAGATTCAAAATTTCCAAAGTTAATCATTGATATTAATAATGTATCATAATATATTTTTATATTAATATTCTACATAGCATTATTTCATTAAAAATATTAAATTGTTATTTGTTCATTATTTTTTATTGCAAGGTACCATATCATGCGTTTAGAATGTCCATTAAAACATCAGAGATGTAAGAAAAGGAATTTGCATACATCTACTGTCAGACACACTATTTCCGTAGAATCTGAGCTATTAAGGGTTTTTGACCGTAAACTCTAGTTTTTTGTAAGAAAATTATGAAAAATACAATTCTCTGGTTCAAATGTGAAACTTAAGTCTATTTTTGGATCGAAAAATAAAACTATTTCCTTAAAATCTGAGCTAATAAGGGTTTTTTGACCGTAAACTCTAGTTTCTTGTAAGAAAATTATGGAAAATACAATTCTCTAGTTCAAATGTGAAACTTAAGTCCAGTTTTGGATACTCATAATGATGAGGACTGATGGTTCTAATTCAATAATTTTTTTCATAAAACAAACTATTTTTTTTTAAACTTCGAAATTATTCAACTTTATTTATTTTTTATCTTTTTCTTTTGTAGATATCTTAAAATGACAAAATATCTTTCTTGAATTCACCTCTTTGATACACAATACTGAAATTATAAAAAAAAATGTAATTTCCAGACTTCATTTGCATGCAAGAGATACCGAGAGTTCTATGACTCCTCCCCGCAATGAATTCTAAGGGTTTTATGACTCCTCCCCAAAATGAATTTAGATGCCTTTAGGAGTCACCCCCCTTAGCCATAACTCCATTCGACCTTGAGCGAAGGTATAAAAGTTTGATGATGTATTTCTCTTCTTAACAACTACATTAATACCTTCCAGGATGATAGGACTCTATGACACAGAATTTATCGGTTTGAAAAAAACATCTTGTGGTGTTATATTTGAATGTGCATTTTTATTATTGTCAATGGAACTTGATGAAATTGACTGTTATCATTGGATAGTGAACTACAACATGTATGAGTATGATAAAAGCTTGTGGAGTACTACATTACATCGTATGAACAGAATGATATTATGTGATAAAATGATTGCACCACTTAATAATAGTGGTCAAGAGCTTAGAAATGTCTAGGAGGAAGTCAGTGAAATTTGCAGGTTTTTCGGGGTTGAAGCACTCTATGTAAAGGGTAATGTACCTACAGATAAAGTTTTAATTCAAAAGTGTGACCTTAGGATTCCACTTTTCAATCTAGAAGAATTTAAGTGTCCTAAATTTGAAGGGGTTTATCATCGTCCTGAAGACAAGGTCAGGTTCTTCGCGCACTGGATACCTAAGGACATACCTGATCGTGATAAATGCATGAGACATGGTAAAAACTATTCTATATCATGGGACCATCGTTTCTGGATGTTTAAGAGTGAACATGTGTATGACTATGTGTCATAATATAATTTTGTATTAATATTCTACATAGCATTATTTCATTAAAAATATATTATGCATTACAATGTTATGTTTTCATTATTTTTAGAGTAAGCTAGCATATCAACAGTTTAGAATGTATATTAAAACATCGGAGATTTGAGAAAAGGAATTTGCATACATCTATTGTCAGACACATGAGGTAACATTGACAAAATCTAGGTATCAGAATGAATAAATTCTTTATCAACAACCGTTGTTGGATATGTCATTATGTCATTATCAAAAAATTGTAAGTAAGTAAGTAAGTAAGTAAGTAAAAAACTATTTCTTGAATTCACCTCTTGGATACACAAAGAAAACATTTCATTCAAAAAATATGACAATATTTGTAAGTTAGTAACACACTCTTTCTTGAAGTCGCCGCTTGGATACACAATACAGATACTTTATTCAAGAAATTATGAAAAAATCGCAAGTAAGTAACAAACTCTTTCTTGAATTTCCCATTTGGATGCACAATACAGAAATTTAATTCAAGAAATTATGAAAAAAAAATGTAAGTAAGTAAGTAACAAACTCTATGCTTTTTCAGCATCAATTGTCGGATATGTTGAATAAAATATGCAAAATATGTTGAATAAATTACGTGCGCGCACGTAACCTCGTCTAAACTAACCTTAAAAAATGAAATAAAGCTATGTCGACTTTGCATATTTTATTCAACATATCCGACAATCGATGCAGAAAAAGCATAGAATTTGTTACTTACTTACTTACATTTTTTTCATAATTTCTTGAATTGAATTTCTGTATTGTGCATCCAAATGGGGAATTCAAGAAAGAGTTTGTTACTTACTTGCGATTTTTTCATAATTTCTTGAATAAAGTATCTGTATTGTGTATTCAAGGGGTGACTTCAAGAAAGAGTGTGTTACTTACTTACAAATATTTTCATATTTTTTGAATGAAATGTCTTCTTTGTGTATCCAAGAGGTGAATTCAAGAAAGAGTTTGTTACTTACTTACTTACTTACCTACTTACAATTTTTTAATAATGACATAATGACATATCCAACAACGGATGTTGATAAAGAATTTATTGATTCTGATACCTAGATTTTGTAAATGTTACCTCATGTGTCTGACAATAGATGTATGCAAATTCCTTTTCTCAAATCTCCGATGTTTTAATATACATTCTAAACTGTTGATATGCTAGCTTACTCTAAAAATAATGAAAACATAACAATGTAATGCATAATATATTTTTAATGAAATAATGCTATGTAGAATATTAATACAAAATTATATTATGACACAGAGTCATACACACGTTCACTCTTAAACATCCAGAAACGATGGTCCCATGATATAGAATAGTTTTTACCATGTCTAATGCATTTATCACGATCAGGTATGTCCTTAGGTATCCAGTGCGCGAAGAACCTGACCTCGTCTTCAGGACGATGATAAACCCCTTCAAATTTAGAACACTTAAATTCTTCTAGATTGAAAAGTGGAATCCTACGGTCACACTTTTGAATTAAATCTTTATCTGTAGGTACATTACCCTTTACATAGAGTGCTTCAACCCCGAAAAAGGTGCAAATTTCACTGACTTCCTCCAGGACATTTCTCAGTTCCAGACCACTATTATTAAGTGGTGTAATCACTCTATCGGAGAATCCAAGTCTGTTTATACGATGTAATGTAGTACTCCACAAGCTTTTATCATACTCATACATGTTGTAGTTCACTATCCAATGATAACAGTCAATTTTCTCAAGTTCCATTGACAATAATAAAAATGCACATTCAAATATAAAACCACAAGATGAATATTTCAAATCGATAAATTCTGTGTCATAGAGTCCTATCATCTTGGAAGGTATTAATGTACTTGTTAAGAAGAGAAATACATCATCAAACGTTTATACCTTCGCTCAAGGTCGAATGGAGTTATGGCTAAGGGGATGACTCCTAAAAACATCTGAATTCATTTTAGGGAGGAGTCATAAAACCCTTAGAATTCATTGCGGGGAGGAGTCAAAGAACTCTCGGTATCTCTTACATGCAAATGAAGTCTGGAAATTACATTTTTTTTTTATTTCTGTATTGTGTATCCAAGAGGTGAATTCAAGAAAGATATTTTGCCATTTTAAGATATGTACAAAAGAAAAAGATAAAAAATAAATAAAGTTGAATAATTTCGAAGTTTAAAAAAAATAGTTGGTTTTATGAAAAAAATTATTGAATTAGAACCATCAGTCCTCATCATTATGAGTATCCAAAACTGGACTTAAGTTTCACATTTGAACTACAGAATTGTATTTTCCATAATTTTCTTACAAGAAACTAGACTTTACGGTCAAAAAACCCTTATTAGCTCAGATTTTAAGGAAATAGTTTTATTTTTCGATCAAAAAATAGACTTAAGTTTCAAATCTGAACCAGAGAATTGTATTTTCCATAATTTTCTTACAAAAGACTAGAGTTTACGGTCAAAACCCTTAATAGCTCAGATTCTACGGAAATAGTGTGTCTGACAATAGATGTATGCAAATTCCTTTTCTTACATCTCTGATGTTTTAATGGACATTCTAAACGATTGATATGCTAGCTTACTCTAAAAAATAATGAACACATAACAATGTAATATTTTTAATGAAATAATGCTATGTAGAATAGTAATACAAAAATATATTATGATACATTATTAATATCAATGATTAACTTTGGACATTTTGAATCTGTTCCATAAAATAGTTCACCATGTTCTCTCTTGATATTGTAGTTATTATCTTCTCTTAGTTCGTAATCAGTAGAATAATCATTATTCCATTTTGAATCATACACAATTTTTACTGGTGTCTCATGAACAGACTCAATAGGCTTTTCGTCTTTGGTATTATTTGATTCATTGACTGTTTGATCAATGCCAGTAACGTTTGCGGGTGCTTTGTTTTTCATCGTTTCTTCCTTATATTCCGTAGTGATATTTTTTGACAATGCCATTTTTATTTTTCTGGCAATTTCACTGTCTATTAACACATTATTTTTACACAGGTAACAGTTTCGGCACGTAAACAAGATAAGGTTTACGATATTAGTAGCAGAGTAAGCCTTTCTTTTATTAGCCTTCCGTTGAATGCTAATACCTGAAAGCTGATGATTGGGTGTATCCGTAGGTAATGTGTTACCTGCAGCAGTAGCAAGGAGTTGTCCTCTATCATCAACAATTATTTTTATGTGAGCATTCTCTTTGAGTGCAATCATCTCTGGAGATCTCAATCTCGCATAACCACCATCATAACAGTTGATTTTGTTCGGTATTCCAATGAAATTTAATTCCTTACTGTCATGACAATGTATGCATACATTTCCAATAGTTCTACCACTTCTACTTGTTTCATAGTTTAAATACTTCTCCTTGTCGGCATTCAATGCTACAACAATCTTGTTATGTGAACATACTCTATTAAAATGTTCCATCTTCACTTTTTTTTTAAGATGACTTATGTGTTTATTGTTCCACTGCGTAAAAAATACTGATTTAATACATGCAATAGACTAGCTGATGTCGATAACCGGTCATAGAATACCAGTTGGAAAGCCACATCGTGTCTCTGACCAATCATATAGCACAATTATTAGACCCGTAAGCATATTTTGACATTCTAAGATATGTACAAAAAGAAAAAAAAATAAATAAAGTGGAAAATGTTAATGAATCCTAAATCTTTTGGAAACAACCTCTATTTTCTGTCCGTTTTTAAGTTTTGATGTTATTCCTTACTTTCAGTTGAAGAAACTTTTTTTATAATTTAATTTCTGATCGCGGGGGGGCTGGGCATGGTGGAAGTTGTTTTCACGTGAAAATACCCTCCACCTCTTCCATGGAAAATTCCCCCTCAAGACAATCCCATTCCTGTCGACTTTTGGAAGGTGTTTCTTCATTTTTCGATAATCAGGCAATTTTTTCAAACTCACAGCTTTTGACTGGCAACACTAAAGTTAATGAATCCTAAATCTTTTGGAAACAGCCTCTATTTTCTGTCCGTTTTTAAGTTTTGATGTTGCTCCTTAATTTCAGATGAAGAAACTTTTAGTATGATTTAATTTATGATCTCGGGGGGGTGGGCATGGTTGAAGTTGTTTTCACGTGAAAATACCCTTTTATCCATTGTCAAGTACTTGCTTAAAAAATATTTTATTCAGAGATTTCACGTTAAAAATTTATCCAATCATTAATTACCCCTTTTTTTGCAAATGTCAATCAATGAATTCCGAATGTAAAAGCGTGTTTAATCATGTTGCATAAGTACATGCTCTGAATTCCTATACGACCCATAGAATCCATTTTTGCTAGCAAGTCGGCCCACAGTACTGCAATTTGATATGCGTAGCCTACTGCCAGGAATCAGTGGGGGAATTCTCGCTCCTAATTGCTAATTACCTTAACCCTTTTATCCATCGTCAAGTACATGCTCCAAAAATATTTTATTCAGAGATTTCACGTTAAAAAATTATCCAATCACTAATTACCCCTTTTTTGAAATTGTCAATCAATGAATTCCGATTGTAAGAGCGTGTTTAATCATGTTGCATAAATATGTGCACTGAATTCCTTTGCGACTCATAGAATCTATTTTCGCTAGCATATCGGTCCACAGTATAGCAATTTGATACGCGTAGCCTACTGCCAGGAACCAGTGGGGGAATCCTTGCTCGTAATTGCTAATCACCGTAACCCTTTTATCCATCGTCAAGTACATGCTCCAAAAATATTTTATTCAGACATTTCACGTAAAAAAATTATCCAATCACTAATTACCCCTTTTTTGCAAATGTCAATCAATGAATTCCAATTTTAAAAGCGTGTTTAATCATTTTGCATAAGTACATGCTCTGAATTCCTATACGACCCACAGAATCCATTTCCGCTAGCAAATCGGCCCACAGTATAGCAATTTGTTATGCGTAGCCTACTGCCAGGAACCAGTGTGGGAATTCTCGCTCGTAATTGCTAATCACCTTAACCCTTTTATCCATCGTCAAGTACATGCTCCAAAAATATTTTTATTCAGAGATTTCACGTTAAAAAATTATCCAATCACTAATTACCCCTTTTTGCAAATCGTCAATCAATGAATTCCGATTGTAAAAGCGTGTTTAATCATGTTGCATAAGTATGTGCTCTGAATTCCTATACGACCCATATAATCCGTTTCCTCTAGCAAATCGGTCCACAGTATAGCAATTTGAAACGCGTAGCCTACTGCCAGGAACAAGGGGGTGAATCCTCTCTAGTAATTGCTTATCACCTTAACCCTTTTATCCAAGCTCATGTAAATGCTCCAATAATATTTTATTAAGTGATTTCACATTAAAAAATTATCCAATCCCTAATTACCCCAATTTTACAAATGTTAATTAATGTGTTTAGTTTGTAAAACCGTGTTTAAACATGTTGCTTATGTATGTTCTCTGAAATCCTTTAAGACCCATATTATCCATTTGCGCTAGCATGTTGGACCACAGTATAGCAATTTGTTATGCCTAGCCTATTGCCGGGAACCAGTGTAGGACTCCTCTCTCGTACTTGCTATTCACCTGAACGCTTTTATCCATCGTCAAGTACATGATCCAAAAATATTTTATTCAGACATTTCACGTTAAAAATTATCAAATCACTAATTACCACTTTTTTGCAAATGATAATCAATTAAGTCAGGCTGTAAAAGCATGTTTAGATATGTTGCATAAACACATACACTGAAATTCTATGATACCACCGGAATATGCTTGTGCTATCATATCAGCTCACAGTACATAACGTTGTTACTCATAGCCTACTGTCAGGAACCAGTGGGGGAATCCTCACTCGTAATTGCTAATCACCTTAACCCTTTTATCCATCTTCAAGTACATGCTCCAAAAATATTTTATTCAGATATTTCATGTTAAAAAATTATCCAATCACTAATTACCCCTTTTTTGCAAGTGTCAATCAAACGCCAAGGAACGTAATCTCCCCGAACACGTCAAACTGTTTCCAAGGCAGATTATCTTTTCAAAATGTTCACGCGTAAGTTTAATGTCACAGACATGGGTTTTCCTTGCGCAATTCAATGTATATTTATATGTAGTTTTAGTATTCCCTATACCCTTACTACTACTAACAATGCCACTGGTAGTGCCTGTCTTAAGTTTCTTCCTGATCGTTTTTTCATTATTAAGACTATTATCAGTGTTCCTATTATTAGTATTATTATCATCACTATCTTTATTATTGTCTTAATTATTTTCCTAAATATACAATGAATTTATTAAATTTCTCTACTATTTCTGAATATTGTTATATGGTAAGGTTGACTTCTTTTTGTGACAACCATATTTCCATTCATATGGTTTTTTGATCCCACACAAACCCGCGAGGGAGAAATAAAGGTACTTCAGTTTCCCTTTAAAAACGAAAATCCGAAAAATGGCTCAACTTTGTAACGCTCGGATAAATAAGAGTTTCCTGGCAAAACATCACTTTTTTTAAGCCTTAGCACCTTTCTGGAATAATTTTGTAGAGTTCCCTGTTTTGGAAGATTTTTTGGATTTAACTGTCTGAACACACCCTATTGCTTTTTATTCATTTGCCTCCTTCTAATTGGACCAGTTTTACATTTCACATCTTTGTATTTCACTTTAAAACACACAAAACAGCTCACATCCCGTGGCACCAATTCACGAAAATGTAGGGGGGAGGGCAAGGATTTTTTTCAATTTTTTTAATTAAGATGTAAAAAAAAGAACAACATTGAGCAAACATACCTAAAACAGGGGGTAGCGGCGAGGTCGCTGCTTGGCAAAATTGTCGACTAATCTATCCAAATCCAGTTTCTTTACCTCCTCTTTTTCAACTGCCATTATCATGAGATCACTGAGTCTGTTGTTTCCCATCGTCGATCGCAGATAGTCTTTCACACGCCCTATTGCCGAGAAGAATCGTTCATTACTGGCAGTGGTCACAGGCAAAGTAGCAACAAGCTTAATAAGTTCTAGCACTGCAGAATAGGCAAGTGGGAGTTCAGATAAGATTTTGATAGCTCGAAGAAGATCCATTTTTGGAAGATCACTTTTTGACAGAATGATGTAGCTTTGCAAGAGAAAGCTGGGATTCTATGGCATGGTCATCGACACCGAGAATCTCTTGATAATGACACATAACTCTTTCCACTTACGAAAATTCGAGAAAATCGGAACTTGAGGGTCAAAGGCAGATAAAGCGTTGAGCAGAGGCATATTTTGCATGAAATGTTGGTCCATATCACTCGTGAAACGGTCTATTACCTCTAAGTACAGAAGTTTATCGCAGGCTTATTCAACTGGCTGACTGGTGATGCGTTTACCGGTTGTTTAGTTTCAAAGAAAGTCTTTGAGACGAATGGAAATGGCTTGACTTCTCTTGCTTCGAGCACTGGTTTTAGATTGTGGAGATTTCGATTCCTGGATATCATTTAAAGCCAAGAATTCAGAAATGTTTTTGCTTAAGTTGTTTCATTCGTTATCATTTCTCAGCTTTCGGAGTGTCTCATACGTCCGAGAAATCAGTGCAAGTGCCTTATAAATCAACAAAATTCCGGATTGAAGTTGCTCTGATAAACAATTTACAATGACTAATACTTTTTCCATTATGTGCAAAGTTGAAACAAGAGAGGCACAGTTGATTTTGTCCAGTAGTCCTTTTGCTTCACACGCTGCCTCGCCGTTGGAACTATCAGAGACTGCGGCAAACAGAGCAACAATACAATCAAATCTGGCCTTCTCCTTCGAAAGAGAGTGGACTGCGTTAAACCAGCGAGTCTAGACGGTCCTCTCAAGCTCCAAGACTTTTTTCCCACTAATACGCTGGGATTCCACAAATAGCTCGTGACGAGTATTGCTGCATGATATAAAGTCTTTGCACCACAGAGAAAAATTCAGAAAGTTTGCAGATATTTTTTAGGCAGTCAGTCAAAACCAAGTCTAATCTTTGGGCGTGACAGTGTACATAAACTGCATGAGGCAACTTCTCCGTAAACTTTGCTTGAACTCCGTTAAATTCCCCACTCATAACGGGTGCGCCGTCATAACATTGGGCAATACACAGCATCGAATCTACACCAAGCTTTTCTATAGTTTCACAAATCGAGGTGGATAAGCTCTCGGCGTCTAATTTGTGCATGTGATAGCAGCCGATTGGTCGCTCCATTACTTTTCCATTTGATGTGTACCAGAGGAGGATCGCTAATTGTTCTTTTCTAGAGACGTCTTTTGTCTCGTTGACAAGAATAGCAAAGTAATTAGCTGATTTTACTTCTGAAATAATATCTTGACGCAAGGCATTTCCTATCAGTGTAACTGCGTCATTTTGGTACTGATGACTGCAATAGTGACCATATTGGCGCTGTAATTTGGCCTTCAGCTTTTCGTCGCCTTTAGACATTTCCTCCATCAATTCAACCAAATTACCCCGCTTTGCAGATGTTTCTGATTCGTCATGACCCCTCAAAGCAAGACCCTGGCGGCCAAGAAAGCAAATAGCACGAAAAATGTACTTCCCATGATCTCCATTTTCCTGAACCTCTTGAGATCTGGATTGAATTAAGGCATTTGGTATAGATTTTGAAGTATCAGTACTCATTATCTTAAATTCTGTCCATGCTGACATACAATGCCTATGTCTTTTAGAACCATCATGTTGCTTTAATAGAGCAGAACTGTCTTTCCACTTTCAAAATCCTGACTCAATGAAAGCCCTTTTTCCAGCAGTTTCTCCAGCCTTTAGAGTCCCCATAGAAAAATGGCGGCAAGCAAAACAATACACAGAATTCAAGTTTTTTGGGTATTCAATCCATCCGTAAGTCTTAAAGCAATGTGCACTGAATTTCCTTCCGTTAGAAGTGGAAGCCGGATATTTCTCAAGAATAGGTTGAGCTGGTTTGTCGTGACGCGTGCTAAAGATATCTGAGAGAGATTCTCGACTGCTACTGGAACCCGCAAGGGGTTCAGCGATGCAGACCGAACTTTCATGTTGACCTGAGCCATTTATTGTTCCGCTTGTTTCCGAAATTCTGTCACAGGTGGAGGAATTTATCTCAACTAACCCGACACTTTGGGCGCTGACACTATTGCCAGTTTCTTGCACTAAAGTTTCTTCATTTTTCTTCCACATTTTCACCGAAAATAAAATACAAAGTTTGTTGTCACTTTTTACTCATAGTTTAATTACGATGTAAACCTTGCTTTCTGCTGATATAGGGTTTAATTTGATAAGCGTTTTGGTAAGCGTAGCCGAATCATTCGGAATGACGGGTTCTCATGGAGGATGCAGAAGAGTCTCTTTCACTATAAACTATGTGTTTTATTGTACTAAGTTTCTGTACAGTAGTTTAAGATGGAAGAATTTAAACGATTAGTGAATAAGGACTTCGCTCAGGCACGGCCATAGAAGAGCTGAAGAAACACGCAAAAACTCACTTAGAAAATCACTCTCATACTCCAAGGTGAAAATAACCAGCTAAGAAACCCCATAAACCAATCATTTACATTTCCTGTTCACGACAGTCCCATACACTCCACTGGGACTAGTCATCCAATAGACTATTCAACATCGTCAAGAATCTACTGACCAAAACTACCTTGAAACGCTAGAACACATTTCGTTTCCCAGCTACTAAAAAAGGCAATATACAACACCCATAGTTTACAACGAATTCTTCACAAGATCAATAAAGAAATACTGACCACATGAAGCTTAGTTTTGAATGAACCCTACTCAGGTATAAAATAGCGTACACGCGTGAATGGAGAAGCGCTCTTAGACATTTGACATTTCAAAACAAGATTGTCTCCTAATGATAGAATTAGGGCACCAGTTTGACATTTCAAAACAAGATTGTCTCCTAATGATAGAATTAGGGCACCAGTTTGTTGGTTGTATTTATTGGACCAGTTGCTAGTTTAATATAGCACATAGCTAAAATAGAAAATAGCTTTGAAATATAAATAAGAAGGTAATTTTCACAGTCTAGGGGGGGCATGGCCCCCCTTGCCCCCCCTCCCCCTAATTGGCGCCCCTGCTCACATCATTTGAAGGTTTTTCATATATACAGCAGAAAATGCCTGTCTAGGGAGGTCTATCAGACGTATTGTCAAGTTTGTAGCCACAGACGAGTTGAGCTTTTTCAGTGAGGCCAATTTCGAAGATACAACATCCTATTGAGGAAGGACACATATTCTAAAGTTAAACTACAATAAGACAAAACAAGACCTAATTGTTGGATTTGCTAGCCCTCATTACTGAGATTCACTTAAAAGAAAAGTAGCCCTTCTCTATGGACTAGTGCAAACAAATTTATATTCCACTTTATTGTTTAATTAGTTTATTCAAGAAAAAATATTGTAAATATTTTCCTTATATTTTAAACAGGTATACATAGAGTAAAGTTTATAGATACATTTATTTACTTGCACTAACTTAAATAGGTGAGCAGATGGTTTAAGGTGCCGGGCATGCCGTAGACTAATCTTCGTGTAATTCACTTCAGAGTTTCTCGTCTAGTTCTATTCCAACTTTCTTCATGCTAGAATCACCAACACTGCTTTTCCTTGAGTCTCGGCACCTCAAACTACGTCATAATTTTCCAAGCATCAGATTTGAAGTCCCAGTCCTAAAAAAAAATCCATTTGATGAGGCATATTAATCTGATAATGCAATTAATTTCTTATGAAGTGCCAATACTACTTATTATATTGATTCTGGTATCTAGAAGGAATAAAGGGGTACCATTCTCTCCCTCCTTCCGTCACAAATTATATTTACTTTATAAAAGCACTGCATTGATTAAAAATTCACAAGAAAAACAAACATGATTTAGCTCCTGGTGGAAGAATGGGGATAGAGGGAGGGGGATGGGCTTAACTGTCAATAATATCCGGCTAGATTAGCTCATTTTCAAAAGTTGTTAAAAATGAAGAGATTAGAACTGGTTACTTCTTTGGGTACGTTTTCTATTTTATTTTTTTTTACACTATTTGGATTAGTCAAACCTGCCAAAATAATATTTCATCTAATAAAATTAACAAAAAAGACTGGATTGGAAGAAACATGAAAAGGTACAAATCCTGATAGTCTAACATGCGCTAATAGCCCAAGGCGAAATTGACTGTGTCCGGGGCATTTTCTTGCTTCTGGAAGAAATAAAACTTTTGGTCGAAGACATATCTTTTTGACCGTGGTAATTTGTAGATCAAATATGTGTCTTCATTCTTTTGTCTAAACTAGGTCAAAAGAAAAATATTGTCCAAGAATGTCATCTAACGACAGAAATACAACTCAAAATAAACAAACAAAAAATGGAGGCTACGTGTGGCTTTAAAAGGTGACATTTTAGGAAAACTGTTTCCTTGCTATTTTCGAGAGATATGTATTGGATAAAGATAAAATAAACAGTAACAAAACATTTTGACGTTGCCTAGGAAGCTGCTTGCTCACTCCAAGCCTGATTTAGGTCCGAGCTTGGTTGTATGTTGAAACGTCATCATCAAATATTCATAGTACCAAACATCAGTAATGATGTCATAAAATCTGGTAAAGACTTTGTATTCTACCTATCACTAGGGGGTTGTACATACCATATCCTGGATTCAGTTACGTTTGTCGACTATGCAGCTCTAGTGGGTTAAAGTTTGATAGAACGAAAATAAAAATACCATTTGATTCCATATCCAATGCTCTTTCCCCATAATGAAGCCATATATAGTTCTTGGCTATATAAATAAAAATTGATGATTTTGTTGATCTTCCTTTATTTTGTGAGCTCATTTTTCATTATTTCTCTTCAAAAGTTGGCTCATAATGCCAAATATAGCTAATTAAAAAAATAAGCCAATAAAATCAGCAAGCTTGGCCGACTTCTACCCATCTAAAATTTTCCTCAAGAACTAGGTAATCTTTAGAAACCACTTTGCAAATTCCTGGGCATTACAATACCTTGTTCGTATTCTGATGTAAATTATCCAGTTCTTGTTGAAAAGCATGGGTAGAAGTAGAACACAAAAAAAAATTAGGAAAAAGGGTCTAACAGCATAAAATATAAATATAATATCTTAAGAGTTTAATAAGAGGCCAGAAACTTTTGAATCCTTAGTTGCGGAATATTAATTTATTTCCTTCGCTGATGAAAATAATATTGATTTTCTTTTGATTTCCATTTGATTTCCTTAATTGATTTCCTTTGATTTGATGAAAAGAATATTAATAATTGAATTGGACTGTTACTAAGTTTTTGAAAGACCATAGAAAAAAAATTATTAGCTCGATTAGTAAAAAACGACATAATATTTTCAAACAGAGTATTGAAAGAGTTTTGACCTATATCTTGGTGGCGCATGTAATAGGTAACATTTTTAAGTAAAACAATTGTTTCATTTTATTAATTAAAACAAACTTTCCGAAAGATAAGTTTTTCAAAGAAAAGTAAAGGCTATTTTAAACTTAAGCTTAGGAGATACAAATACCTGTTAATATTCAAACTCAAAACGACCAGAAATTACTATTAAAGAATAAATTAAACCCAAAACGAACGGAAATTAAATAAATAATCATAGCAAAAACATACAAGAAGTAATAATATAAATGAATAAATAGATCTTAAAGCGAGTAATGCTTGGATTGAACATGAAAATCTAGCTTAAAACGAAAACAAATGTTTTGCTATTAAAGTATAAATGAAACTTAAAACGAACAGAAATTAAATAAACAATCAATGCAAACAAATATACAATATATATTAATGTAAATGAATAAATAAATATTAAAATAAGTGAAAATTAAAAAGAATATGAAACTCAAGTTTGAATCAAATAATAATAACTACAATCAAGAGTTTGGGTATCGCCTTACTGCAGAAGCCCAAAACCTACTGCGTCATTGGCGCTTTACTGAAAACAATTCTTTGAAATGTTTTCACTTTTGTAACTTTAAGAAATCAAAATTAATTAAGATTTTAGGGAATAAATATCAGCATAGGTATATTAAATTGACAATGCACATTTTTTTTCAGTAAACTCATTTGAATTTTTTTTAAGTAAAGTACAAATTATATTCTGGCTTTTAGAAAGCATAGGGGTTTTGAACCCTACTCATATTAATTTATGCTCGTTTTGAGTTTAACTCTAATTTTTATTTTTATTTTTGTTCGTTTTGTGTTTCATTTATTTATTGATACTGATTTGGGGTAGTTGCATGCTTGGTAGATTATATGATAGCCCGGAAGCCAGGTGTTGAAAATGTGAATCATACCACGACGGAATGGGGCTGCTACGAGAATTAGCCTACCCTCCATCCCCCTAAATTGACCATGCGGATTCAAAAATACCAATGGCTCTTGCTTGCTAGTGGTGGAACATTCCGAAAATTGACATTTTATTATATTTTGGAGTTTCATGCAAGAAAATGCATATTCCACAATGTTTGAGGTGCAGTTTTCCACTCAAATAGAAATGCCTAGAAGCCATAGAATATTTTCATAACAAACTATCACGATTAGTTAGAAAAATTGGCAGAGCTAAAAAAAAATCGCAAAATTATATGAGTCTTGAACGGTCTTGGAAAGTATAAACTAAATCAAATTGAATATTAGATATATAATGATATTAATTGTTGAAACATCCGTCAGTTCAAGATTTTTTTTTCACTGTAATATTTATTTTTATTTTCAATGCAGTAAGAACTGGAAAATAATAAATTTGTAATATACGAGTAATTCGTTTTCAGTGAAGCACCAATGACGCAGAAGGATTTAAGTTTTTACAGTTAAAGAAGGGGGCAGTATCCAAATTTTGTTTGTAGTGAAACTATATTTGTCTTGACCAATTTTGAAAAGAACTAATAAATTAAACTGAATATTTGATGCATAATGATATTAATTGCTAAAAGCTCATCAGTTCAAAATTTTACTGTAATTTTAATATTTATTTTCAATATTAAGTACAAAAGAAAACATTTGTAATATAATTCGTTTTCAGTAAAGCGCCAATGACGCAGTAGGTTTTAGGCTTCTGCAGTGAGGCGATACCCAAACTCTTGTTTGTAGCAATTTTTATTCGATTCAAACTTGATTTGCGTATTCTTTTTAAGTTTCACTCGTTTTAAGATTTATTTATTCATTTACATTAATATATATTGTATGTTTGTTCGAGTTGATTGTTTATTTAATTTCTGTTCGTTTTAAGTTTCATTTATACTTTAATAGCAAAACTTTTGTTTTCGTTTTAAGCTTGATTTTCATATTCAATCGAAGCATTCCTCGCTTTAAGATCTATTTATTCATTTATATTATATTATTACTTGTTGTATGTTTTTTGTTATGATTGTTAATTTAATTTCTGTTCGTTTTGGGTTTCATTTATTCTTTAATAGTAATTTCTGATCGTTTTGAGTTTGAATCTTAACAGGTATTTGTATCTGCTGAGCTTAAGTTTAAAGCCTCTACTTTTCTTTGAAAAACTTATTTTTCGGAAATTTTTTTTTAATTAATTTTTGTTCGTTTTTGATTGCAAAAAGTTTCAAGCTTTTATGGCATGGGGGGGGGGTACTTACTTTCCGATTATTCTTTACTTTAAAAAACAGATCTAGAACTTTCAATTTCAATCGAATGAGGCTTTTTTCAAAGTCTATACGATTACCTCTTTGATAAAAACATTATATATATACAATAGACAGCTTGCATAACTTGTGGACAGCGATTGACAACAATGCATGGATTGAAAAAATACCTCCAATAAGGGGGTTTAGACCATTTCAATTGCTGGCACAAAGGGATCACGACTGTTTGGAATTGACCTTAATAGGATTTTGTGTGCCAAAGAAATTTTGCATCTATCATAGAGTATGTATTTTAAACTTATAATTGGATAATTATAATAGATTTCCTATGTGTTCTTCCCATACAAAACCCCTTCCCATAAGTTATAAACCCACCTTAATAATTTATGCCCCAGGGCGTAACTTAAAACGCCTACCCCCGGGCCCTGGTGGGCTGTGTCGACACCGGAGTTTTTTGTTATCAGAACTTTGAACTATTTTAACAGAATGTCTATTTCAAAATTTATATCTGATGCATTTAGGGCTTTGAGGAGGGGGGGGGGCTAGTTACCCTCCAATATCTTTTGAATCTTAAAAAGTGAACAAGAACTTTCAATTTTCAGTCAAATGAGCCCTCTCTAAAGTTTATACGAGCATCCCTTCCATAAAAAAAAAATGGGAAGGATTCGGAGAATCCTTAAATTACAATCCTTGCCCTGAGGGCTGTGGGGGAATTGTCATCCTCAAAGACCTAATTTCCAGAACTTAAAACTACGTTTAATTAAATGGCTGTCTCAAAATTTTGATTGGATGTGTTTGGGAAAAAGGTGGGCGTGATAGGGGTTTAGTTGCCCTCAAATCACTTTCGACTATTAAAATGGGCAGTGGCACTTGGAATTTCCAATTTAATCAGCGTTTTTTTGAAGTTACTACAACAACGCCTTCTATAAAAACACTATGCCCCCAGGGCATAGCTTAAAACCCTTGCCCTGAGGGTTGTGGGGGATTATCCCTCTCAAAAACATATTTTCTAACTGGAAATCAACTACGCTGAACAAAATGGATATCTCAAAATTTTTATTGAATAGGTTTGGGGGAATGATGAGCGTGGGGAGGGGGGCTAGTTGCCCTCTAATCACTTTCGACTATTAAAAAGGGTACTATCCCTTTGAATTTCCAATCGAATGAACCTTTTTTGAAGTTTCTACGACAACGCATTCTAAAAAAACCTTATATGCCCCCAGGTCATAACTTGAAACTCTTGCCCTGAGAGTTGCGGGGGAGTGCCCTCCTCAAAAACATATTTTCTACCTGGAAATCAACTACGCTGAACAAACTGGCTATCTCAAATTTTCATTGGATGTGTTTGGGGGAATGATGGGCTTGGGGGGGGGCTAGTTGACCTCCAATCACTGTCGACTATTAAAAAGTGCACTAGCCCTTTGAATTTCCAATTCAATGAGCCTGTTTTGAAGTTTCTAAGAAAACGCCTTCTTTAAAAACCTTATTTGCTCCCAGGTTATAACATACCACTAGCGTCCCAAGGAGTTTGGGGAATTTTCCTACTCCAAATCGTATTGTATATATGAAAAGCAACTATGCTGAACAAAATGGCCCAAAAAACATCACTTTTCGACTATTAAAAAGGGAAATAGACCTTTGAATTTATAATCGAATGAGCCTTTTTTTGAAGTTTCTACGACAACGCCTTCTATAAAACACCTTATATGCCCCCAGGGCATAACTTTAAACCCTTGCCCTGAGGGTTGTGGGGGAGTTTCCTCCTCAAAAATATATTTTCTATCTGGAAATAAACTATGATGAACGAAATGCCTATCTAAAAATTTTGATCGGATGTGATTGGGGGAATGATGAGCGTGGGGGGGGGGGGGGATAGTTGCCCTGCAATCACTTTCGACTATTAAAAAGGGCTCTATCCCTTTTAAATTCCAATTTAATGAGCCTTTTTTGAAGTTTCTACAACAATGCCTTCCATAAAAACCTTATAAGCCCCCAGGGCATAACTTAAAACCCTTGCCCTGAGGGTTTCGGGGGATTGCCCTCCTCAAAAAAATATTTTCTATCTGGAAATCAACTACGCTGAACAAAATGGCTATCTCAAAATTTTGATTGGATGTGTTTGGGGGAATGATGGGCGTGGGGGGGGGGGGGGTAGTTGCCCACCAATCACTTTCGACTATTAAAAAGGGCACTATTCCTTTGAATTTCCAATCGAATGAGCCTTTTTTGAAGTTTCTATGACAACGCCTTCTATAAAAACCTTGTATGCCACCAGGGCATAACTTAAAAGCCTTAGCCTGAGGGTTGTGGGGGATTGTCCTCCTCAAAAACATGTTTTCTATGTGAAAATCAACAACGCTGAACAAAATGGCTATCTCAAAATTTTGATTGGATGTGTTTGGGGGAATGATGGGCGTCGGGGGGGGGGGGCAAGGTCCCCTCCAATCACTTTCGACTATTAAAAAGCACACTATCTCTTTGAATTTCCAATCGAATGAGCATGTTTTGAAGTTTCTAAGACAACGCCTTCTATAAAAACCTTATATGCCCCCAGGCCATATCTTAAAACCCTTGCCCTGAAGGTTCTGGGGGAGTGTCCTCCTCAAAAACATATTTTCTATCTGGAAATCAACTACGCTTAACAAAATGGCTATCTATAAATTTTGATTGGATGTGTTTGGGGAAATGATGGGCGTGGGGGGGGGGGCTAGTTGCACTCCAATCACTCGACTATTAAAAGGGGCACTAGCCCTTTAATTTCCAATCGAATGAGCATGTTTTGAAGTTTCTACGACAACGCCTTCTATAAAAACCATATATGCCCCCAGGGCATAACTTAAAACCCTTGCCTTGAGGGTTGTGGGGGAGTGTCCTCCTCAAAAATATATTTTCTAACTGGAAATCAACTGCTATGAGCAAAATGGCTAGCTCAAAATTTTGATTGGATGTTTTGGGGGGAATAATGGGTGTAGGAGGGGGGGGGGGCTAGTTGCCCTCCAATCACTTTCGACTATTAAAAAGGGCACTAGCTTTTTGAATTTACAATCGAATGAGCCTTTTTTGAAGTTTCTACGACAACGCCTTCTATAAGAACCTTATATGCCCCCAGGGTATAACTTAAAACCCTTGCCCTGAGGGTTGTGGGGGAAATTCCTCCTCAAAAATATATATTTTCTATCTGGAAATTATCTACGCGTAACAAAATGGTTATCTCAAAATTTTGATTGGATGTGTTTGGGGAAATGATGGGCGTGGGGGGGGGGGGAGGGGCTAGTTACACTCCAATCACTTTCGATTATTAAAAAGGGCACTAGCCCTTTAATTTCCAATCGATTGAGCCTTTTTTGAAGTTTCTACGACAATGCCTTCTATAAAAACTTTATATGCCCCCAGGGCATAACTTAAATTCCTTGCCCTGAGGGTTGTGGAGGAGTGTCCTCCTCAAAAATATATTTTCTATCTGGAAATCAACTACGCTGAACAAAATGGCTATCTCAAAATTTTGATTGGTTGTGTTTGGGGGAATGGTGGGCGTGGGGGGGGTGGGAGCTAGTTGCCCTCCAATCATTTTTGACTATTAAAAAGGGCACTAGAACTCTCAATTTCCAATCGAATGATCCCTCTTTGAAGTTTCTACGACGACCCCTTCCATATGAAGTGCCTCTGGGAAAAAAAAAATAAATAAATAATAAAACATTGGAGCCGTATGGCCTTTACTATAGGCAACTTTACAGCGTTGCCTCTGATTGACTCACATATTAGGATACAACATGGACATGCACATTACTATACAGCAGTCACCCTGCCTCGTGCTTCTGCTAAATTATCGTATCCAATTTTTTTTAACAACAACTATAATTTATCAATTATTATTTCTTTTTGTTTTTATTTCATTCTTCTTTTGTACAGTGTTATCGTTATATCTCATACTTGTATGTATATTTTAATTTGTTTAAACTTGTTTTATTTTCTTTGTATTTCTTCCCTTTTTTTCCCTTGATAAAGGCTCCCGGATGTAAAGCAGAGAAAAAAAAATACTTCTTTCTTTTTCTTTGGAAGCTCACTGTCTTGTTAAAATTTGTACCCGTGATCAACATTTTTATTTAATTTCAAGCACTAATTCATTGTTCTAACGACCATCGGATTACAGTATAAAAAATTTCAAACAAGTTAAATCGACTCAAATCCGTTTTAATATTGTTGAATTATTCATTTCAAGTCTAGTCAACGTTCGCAATTTATGTCTCGATTTGAAAGGCTTCATATAAATGTAGACTGGTTATGTGAGAGGTTCATTTGGGAAGGGGGAGGACTCATAATCTCATGGAATAAAGGCCCTAAGAAACATCAAAAATTTGTTCATGCATCCTAAAAACTTTGAACAGTTGCATGGACCTAAGGGCAAGTCAACTTACTCTTTTCACTCTCAGCAACACTGGCACTATTATATCACGGTAATAGTGTTTCACAGTCCAAAATTTACCTAAAGGCAAATATTAGATGAATATATTATTCTGTTTTAATTTCTTATTTATATTGTGTTCTCATTTTATTTCTTAAATGAGCCTAGTTTGATTCTTCAGCAGGGGCGTAATTTGCTAAGGGGCAGGAGGGAGGCAACTGCCCCTCCCAGACCTTGGTTTGCCCCCAGACCCGAGCCCCCCCCCCCCCAACTAGATTCTTCCCCCCGCCAGATTCTTCCGAAATCTTGTCAAGACTAAGATAAACCTGCATATAACAAGCATCAACAGAACTAAATCTGTTTTTTTTAGTACATATTTACCTTTATAGTACTATAAAGTACCTTTATAGTAATTTTATAATACTAAAAAGTACCTTTATGGTACCACATGGCTTATTTTTTAGTTTTTACTGTTATTTTCACTTGATTTGAGAAAATTGGCTCCAACTTTGTCCCCCCCCCCGTCCCCAGGATTTTGACGAAATTACGCCACTGTTCTTCAGAGCACGCAGGTAGTTTTCTTGAGTCCAATTATGACATTCTTCCCAAATGTACAATCTATATCAACACTAGGACCCTTCCCCCTCTCTAACATGCAGTATGGATTTTCAGACACGCAGTTTTATATCTTTAGATTTCAAAACAGCTACTCCTGATAAAGCAATAAAGCTTTTTTTTTCTTTTTTTTCAAAGCCTGGACGTTGATGACAAAAATATAAAACATAATTTAGTCATTTATCCAAAATTTAAATAGTATCTTTCAGGATCATTTTTTCAGCTCAAGGACGAAGATAGTTGACTATAAACTGTTATAAAAATGAAAGAAAAGATAACAGATTAGTACATTAACTTGAATATTTTATCACGTAATCCTGTTCTGACAGTTGGATGACCGGACGTGTTTTATTGTCATCTTTATCAATGGAAGAATGTTATCATGTGAGTTTTAATTATTTACGCTTTGCAGTCTTCTCGCAAAGCGTAGTAAAGCACGTATATTTCGGCTTTACATCTAAAAGCCTTTCATCAACGGAAACAAATGTATAGGAAAACAGCTTAAATAAAGTTTTAATTATTGCATGTAGCCTATATGTCTGAAATAATCTTCGGATCTGGGACTATTTGCTTAAATAGTCCCACATCAGAAGACTAAGTTAGAAAAATACGCAAAGAAGTATATAGCAGACACCCTCCTTTGTGCCTTGTGTGTTGTCATGAAATAGGTGTTTTTTTTTGTTGTTTTTTAATTTGAGTTTTCTTTTGTTTTTATTTTATGTTTTTGTATAGCATTTGTGCGTTTTTGTGTGGGTTTTTTTTTCCTGTTTTGTTTAAGATAGTTGTTTTTATACTTTTTTCTCCGTTGATAAGGGCCTCTAGTTTTGAAGCCGAAATATTTGGGCTTCTATTATCATTTTGTATTAATTTTTTTTCACCATCTTGGAAATTTTTACCCATTATTAATAAATTTTGATATGAATTTTAAATGGAATGGCAGTATGGTAAAAATTTATTGACCAACCGAGCAGCTATTTCCGAATTGGAAATATTTGTAATAAATGTGTAACTTAATATAGATTTTTGAGTAAAAAATGTGTAGGATAAGTAAGAATAATGAACGTGTGATTATTAGAACAGCTTAGAATACGTACCTATGTTTCATGTTATCATGGATGCTAAAAGAATAAAGATGTAATTATTATCTTAAAATATTTCGGAAAAGAAAACGTATTTGTCCTGAAAAACAGACTAACAAAAAGTAATTAAAAGTAACTTCTTTCTTAAGTATTAATTTTATTTTATGTTTTCGTTTCAAGACTATAAAAAGGGTATTTATGCAGCCTTCCAGTTTTGAAAGGTTTTGTGCAACTAGTTCTCAGCAGTCCTCCCTAGATTCAGTGGTGGATCCAGGGGGCGAGGAGGCGCCCCCTAACGTAGTCTAAAGTAGTGTAATTTGCTTAATTAACGCAAGTTTGCGTTAATTAAACTTGCTCCTAACGCAAATTTATCGGATCACCCTATTTCCCCCCCCAAAAAAAAAATCCTGGATCCACCACTGCCAAGAGTATTTTCTGTGGGATCATTAGTGACTCAGTAACGTATACTATGGCATCTTGTAATATATACTATATGTATGCATTTACATGTGCATTTATATGAATTATTGGACCAAGTTACGGAGGAGTAAAAACATATTAAGGACTTAGAATAACAGTTTAAGCGTCATTGTTATACTTTAATAATAAATTACACCACCTGAAGGTTTTACGGTTTAGAATCATATGCAATTTGCGCATTGGAAAATGTGGTCACTTTAAAAATAAAACTGCTTCCCCCCCCCCCCCCCTAGAATCTCCAGCTCTATAGCCTTACGTTTGAATTCGTTTTTTTTTCTAAATGCTTTAAGAATGGACGCTTTAACTCAAAGGCAACATGATGAAAAGTAAAAAAAAAAAAAAATAAAACAATAAAAAATGGCACGACCCTACAACAATGTAAGGGGATTCAATTTTTTTAAAGACAATTGGTAAATAAAATTTATATGCTATATATGCTATGATTTATTGCAGTCTAAAATGTTTTCAAAATGCACTAATCCTTCTTTAGCAGGGAGGTTGAGGGAAAATCCTTTCCTAAAGCCCATCGTTGACTCTTCCTAGCTAATTCTTCTGCTATGAGCTGCCTTCCCATACTACTACTACTACTAACAACTCACCGCAGCTCCAAGCCGCTTGAGGCCAACACAGCTACGCACGGTCCTCCTCCACCCTAATCTATTCAAAGCCTCCCTTTTTACACCCGCCCACGAAGTTTCCATTTCCTTTAAATCTTTCTTTATGACGTCCTCCCACCCAAGACGGGGACGACCTGCTTTCCGTTTATCCCCAGACGGTTGGCCAAAAAGAAAAATCTTCGGCAATCTGCCGTCCTTCATCCACAAAACGTGACCTAACCACCTCGACCTTTCTTTCATTATAGCCCTAGAGAGCGATATTGAACCACATTTTTCGTATATCCTATTGTTTGAAATACGGTCTGTCAGCCGGGTACCCAGAACAACCTATAAGTAATTTCTCTGCAAAACATCTAGCAAATGTTTATCTGTTTTCGGAGTACCTATACTTCGGAACCATATTTGACCACTGTCATCACTGTAGCTTCTAATATTCTAATCTTGGTTTGCAGACTTATCTTCCTATTCTTCCAAACTTTTTTTAACTGTGAAGAAACACCCTGAGCCTTGGCTATAGTACAAAAGGATTTGTAGGCATGACTGTATAATGGGTCGAAGGTTACAGGCTTGAGATTGTCTGTGCAGGATTTTGACTCTTGTTAATAGAAGAGCATCACCAAGTGCTGAAAATCTTTTTATGACCAAGATGGGCCCAGAATTACACAAAGCTGCCATCCGACTGGAGGTCCCAGGGACTTTCTGATGTCCAATTCTAAGCCAGTTTAAGCGCTTCTGTTTGGACTTGAGATGATGTGTTAGTCCCCGACTGCACTGGTTCTGGGACCATTGCTTTTTCTGAGGTCAAAATAATTTCAATGAGTTAAAGTAAAGGAAAATTATAACTTGGGATGTTACAACGATAAAAAATGACTATTGTGTCGTACTTTTGACTTACAAATTCAGACTCTTTGAAATGACCATATTAGAATTTAAAAAAACTCAAATCCTATTGATAGAAAACATATATTGGGTGATATAGAAATTATTTACTCAGGCAAGAAGGATGGGGTACATACACAGGGAGAAGGGCACCTGATGAATAAGGAAGCTGCTAAGTCTTTTTTAAGCTGGGAAGGTATGAATAGGCCTTATTTGGAGTTTCAGAAACCCGTATCCTAGGGATAAAAAGTATAAATTAGGTGATATAGAATTTATTTACTCAGGCCGTTTTCAGGCCGTATTTACTCAGGAATTTATTTACTCTGTTTCTGTTTCATTTATTCTGTGGTTGTAATTTCTGTTGAGAACTATTGAAAGGGTATTAATAAAGCATCCCAGTATGAGAGGCCATACTAACACATAGTGTACCATTTGTCACAAAAGATACATTAAGTCCCTAGAGAAGAGCCGTTATTCTGGACCACTCACCCGATAAAGAACGGCTATAATGTATCACATAGTCGTTCTTTTTTTATCGGTTTTGGTGTTGGACAATTAATTTTTTTATTGTAGGTGGAGGGAGGGGGTTGTTTTTGCCACTTAAGGTTTTAAAGTATGTCTTGTTAGTCCCCAAGAAAAAGTGAAAAAACAACATGGACCCAACTTTATTTTTCACACCCAAGAGCAAATTCACTGCAGAAAATAATTATAATAAAAAACATTTAAACACGACTCTGTTATGGCAAGAAACATAGCTGAAGATTAGATGGAAAAAAACGCTCCCCCTCCCCCTGCTTTAACAAAGCCGAATAAGCTTAGCATCTGAAAGGTGTAATAACAAAACTTAGGAAACAATTCACTTTAAGTTCACTAATCTTGGGGCAAAGAGTCCCAAATTGATCTTAAGGCATGATTTGGGATAAAATTCAATCAATAAAATCCAATTCAATAGAATTCAGTTGGCTGCTTCATTTCAAAAAACTGTCTGGTGAGTTTTGGAATGTTTTGTTTTGCAGTTAATTCTTATTAGCTTTCTTTAATACAAACTTATTTTAAAAAAATATTTATACATAGCTGTTTGAAGAAAATTCGGTTTGTTCAATTTGTATTCAACAACAAGTTTAATTTCAAGCTAGGGAGAAGTTTTTCGTTCATTTTCCCATATATATGTAAAACACTTTCCATTAATGGCCTTGCAAAGACTATACCTTGGGTGATACATATTCAGATGGAGAAAAATTTACGTTCCTATTTTAGAAACAGTTTTTTTCGACCCTTTAACTAATAATTTCAATGAAATATTTTCCTTAAAATACTTTGAAAATCATACAAAGAAGTTACTGTGTAACTTGTTGTCTCCGACTTTCCATCTTCGTGATGTTTTTAAGGATTAACTTAAAAAAATAACTGTATATATATGGGGTCATGGACATTACTGTACGAAGACATTTTTAGCTCACCTGCACCTACAATCAAAGCACTCTTTCTTAAAAAAAAAAAAAAATAGATAAGTAGAAGAATTACAGTAATTTTGGTCCGTATTTTTGACATGATGGTTGTGGTACCCTATTCGCCCAGATAGTTGCTTCTTGGGTTTTGCAAAAGTAAATCAAGTCAGGCCCCTGCGTACTCTGGTTATGAATTGATCTACCTGAACTATGTAAACAGCAAAGGGCTGTCTCTGCCCTGTTTGGGTGGGGTGATATATCCCTAGTGGAGCAAAAATCAACTGGCCTAGAACCTGTAAGGCCAGCGACCCTGGTCTTACAGATGACAACTTATGAAAATTACAGCCACAAAAAAAAATTTCGAGTCTTGTGTTACTCGCCTCAGCGGCAATAGGCCAGCTTACTGCTAGTGGAACGGTCTGACAAATATCCATGTCCTTCTTGATAGAACAGTTAGTCAAAATCAAGCTAAGGAGCTGGAAGATGTCACCTGCAGAGGCAACATTGGGTTCTAAATGTATGTATCCGTGAGATTTCCTCGACAAGTACTCCAGCGTTCTTTAAAGAAACCAAAGAAAGAATCTAGCAGGATTCACGCCTAATCATTCCACAAGGGAGCAGATATTTACTCTGCGGCGAATGTTAGAAAAGAAAATAGTCAACACAAAAGCAAATCGGTCAACACAACAGGGTAAATTTTAGCAGATTAATGGTAATAATAGTAAGTTTAATATCAGCCCAACAAGGCGATGAAAAATATTATTTAATAAGGTACATTACAAAATAAACAAGCTAAATATTAATCTTTTGAAGACTCTACGTCTGTGCAGTTATATAGTATATCTTCTTAAATTACCAAGGACAATGCAAACGATATCTGATTGTACAAATTGGTTGAGTGGAAACTTGCATAACTGTACATATTTTATAAAATTGTGGAAAATCTGCATTGAATTTTTAATTTAGCTATGCAGTTGTTAGTGGTAGCTTGTGCCACATATAAAAAAAATGTGGGTGAAAAGTAAGTGTAAATTAAGCTAGAAAAATATGGCACCGAACAGGTTTAGAAGGTGTATCTTTCTCTTAAATATGTAGTTGTCTTTGGGAATCAACAGACCTTTAGTGTTGGATTTTACAGACGAAAAGCTATGTAATATATAATCAATTACTTTTTCTTATTAATCAACAGACCTTTAGTGTTGAATTTTACAGACGAAAAGCTGTGTAATATTTAATCAATTACTTTTTCTTATTAATTTTTACAGTTAAGGGTTTGCTTATTTATTTTACCTCACAGTACTAACAAAAACGGAGTACTTCCTAAGAACCTTATAATTTTGAGACAACCAAAAGAAAAGTATTAGAAAAGTATGCTTTTCAGGTACTAATCGACCAAAGAAAAGGGTATAGGGAACAAAAAGTTTTTTTTTATGTCATTGGTACTTCGAAGAGTGGTTGAATATTTGAGTCAAATCGAAAAGAATTCCACAAATATTAATACAGCAAGGTCAGGAATTAAAACCGAAAATTCATATGTAATGTAAAATAGAAAAAATATCGAAAACATCACAATTTAATCAAAACAAAAAAAGACGGACATTATTATTAAGAAAGAAAACGAAGAATTTAAAAAATCCGTAAAACGGTTGATCTGTGAGGAAACCATAAATCTAAAAACTGCAGTGATGGGGTTATAACTGCTTATACTGTATAGATAACAAACCCTTCATTGTGCAGGGGCCAGTGTATTGATTCCATATGGTGGCGGTGATTACGCATCTGCCTATTAGTATACTTTTTGAACATATATCCTTGTAAATAGCTCTACTTTTTTTCAAGCCGTCCCCCGAATTCAAAAAGTATATGCAATGATCGACTGGTTATTACTTTATTTTAACTTAACGAAACTTAGATTTTGTCCTTTCTGTCTTACTGCCAATATTACTCGTAAATGAGTGCAAAGCCTGTGTTTTCTTCTTTATCGTAATGTTTCTTTAGGTTTTTTCCATTATTTTTGTTAAATGACCTAAGAGGGAACTTACCCAGCAGTTTCTGTAAATTTAACAGATAAAGTTGGCTGCCTTCCAAGAGTCATTTTGCTTTTGTTCTTCCCACACTTGTTGCACTTCAATGCCGAAATCATGCTCGATCGAAAATTACGAGACATGAATCCATAAATAACAGGGTTGACACAACTGGAATTATAAAGGAAATATTTGGCATTAAAAAACAGGATATAGTTTCAAAAATAGGTTTCTTTCGTGTTGACAATAACTTCCTTAGAAATTGCATCCAAAAGATGTTCTTTCGTTTATTTGATAGTTTGATGTGACAGTTTGACTGCACATTAAACTGGCCGTTAACTTCTACGTCTCGTAAATATAAATTGAGAAAAGACAGAACTTTTAACTTGAAAACCAAATAGCTCCTTACTTATGCAGTGCCAGAGCACTACCTCTGATCTTCTGTGCACAGTAACTAGCCGTGTGTTAGGTAGGTCTTTATATTTTTGAGTTAAAACTCACAGGCAAAGAAGAGATAATTTGTTTATGAGCTACTAATTGACTAGCGACGAGCTCTGGCTATAAACATAGGTCCAAATAATTATATAAGTAAAAATGAACTAACTGCAGTAAATAGCAAATCGTTGCGCACAAAACTAATAGTGACGAACTTATAAATTAACGAAAGACTTGTTTTTATTAAGATTTTTATTCCCAGTGTTGTTGTAGCTGGAGTCTTTTCAACTGTTTCAGCCTAAGATAGCTCAAAACTCGTGAAATCCGTGCGCAAATGGTGGAGGTAGTTCAAAACAGGGTCTTAAAGTCTTATCTTCCTACCCAAGAATAATCATAATTCTTTACAACTCCTATCTCCAAGTAAAATGTTTGTTTGGCTTTAAATGAAGGACACTAGCTACCTAAAATCTCTAAAATTATAAAACGCATAGAGGTCGCATTCCTTTAAGTAACTTTGAATAACGGCAACAAAATAAAATGAATACAAGCCAAAAATAAAAGCCAATTATTATCACACGTATTACTCTGACGGTTGTGTTCCTTGAAAAAACTTCGGATATTACAGATAGAATAGGCCTATAGTAAATAAAAGCCAATGAAGTTGTGATAATTGAATTAAATGGATAACCAAGGCCTCCAAAATAAAAGCCAATCATTTTGTCACGCGTTTATGACGGGGACTTTATTACTTGAAGTAATGTTGAATAACGTCACAACTTTCAAATCCTTACAACACTTACTGTGCAACAAGCTTTTTAATTCGGTAAAACATGGTTTCAACACATTTAATGATTTATTTCAAAATTACTTCTCGACGTAATGATACTGATTTATTAACAAAAAATTAAAAGGATACTACTTAAAAGGAAAAAATATCAACTGTTTAAGGTAAACCCTTATGGATTTGTGTTTTGGCGAAAGAATCATTACCGTACTATTTGGCTACTTCTGGTCTTTTTTCGTCTAATTTTCGGGAGGTAATCTTACATATTCTGTTTTCTTTTGAAACTTCTGGCATAGTTTCGTCACTAGCTTAATCTTGGAAAACTTATTTTTTAGCTAAAAGACAAGGAAAAAAAATCACAGAGGGTCCTTAAGTGACAGTTTCCTCTTTATGGATCTTCAATTTCATTGTCATTTACTGAGTTGAAAATACCTTCGTCCACCAACTCATGTAATTATTCAAGAGCTATTTCCCGTTAGACAGGTGCTCATTAATTTAGGACATTCTGTTGTCATATATTCACAAAGCCCTTCCTATATATGTTTTTTTGAAATTATAGCACTGAGCGAGCAGAAAAGAAAGCAGCATATTTTAACTTAGGTTAGCTTTTGCTTTGGATTTCCAAGTATGGGTGCCCATGAGGGGGGACAGGAGGAGAGACACCATCCCCCCTGGCTAGATGAAGCTGCCTTAAATTTTTATATTTTTGTTTTGAGTTTTCGATTATACAGCATTGGAAGTGCCGATTAGACCAGGTAATCCTCCACCCCTAAAATTCATCTTATGGGCGCCCATGTTTCTAAGAATTTACTAAATTTTTTGTATAGCTATAAGCCTTTTTACTAGTACATTAGGTAAAACTTCGAAACTTGAATCCAAATTAGAAATATTTTTTAGAATAATGTATTTTTAATTGACGAATACTTAAAGAACCATGTAAGGTGCAAATGTGATCTAATTGTTTGAGCTGGTTCAGTAGAAACTTACACAAACATATACATCTTTAAAAATTAGGAAAAATCATGGGCTCCATATATTTTGCCATGGACTTCTGCATGGAAAAATGAAGTCTTTGGTGGCGGTATGAGCCAACTTAAAAAAAACTGTGTGAAAAATAATAAAAGAATAATATGAAAACTTACGTCACCCAACAGCCTAAGTATGTATGGCTTTATTTTAAGGTGTAGTTGTTTTAAGGAGGTAAAATATTGTTGATATTTATATTTTGCAGATGAGAAGCTTTGCCAAATTTTAGTAATTAGTTTTCCTTATTTAATTCTACTATTTAACGTGACAACGCTGACAAAAATGCTGTACTGTCCAAAAACTTCATTATTTTGACAAAACCAACAAAATCTTTCGATTTTCACCTTTTCACATGGTTTTCAGGTAAGAACAGACCTATGGTGGGCCCAGGGTGCGAAAAAAAATCAATTGCTAATTGTAATTCAAACTGAAGCGATTCAAAATTTCCAAAATACGACTATGGGGGAGGCCCCTAAGCTGAGTCACCGGAGGTGATGACAAAAAGAAAAAATACATATTAATAAGGTTTGGGATACCTGAAATTGACCAAATTTGACATATTCTATATCTTAATTCTTTGATAGACGGTAAACCAAAGGATATTTAATTCAGTTTTCAAAATTAATTTATTCTAGTTTTGTTCTAGAATTCTTCTTGCGAGACTCGTAATAAAGTCGAGACTGCCCCTTGCAACAAAATGTTACCTGAGAAGGAACTCTCGAAACATCTTCGACGTCTTTACCCCTACACGGTACATAAGAACTCAGCATAAATCATTGCCTTGAATGAAAAACACTGGCTGCCACTAATTCAATCATTTTGTACATAAAAATTGACAAACAATTCAACTGGGATCGAGTTTCATTCATTTTCTCTAAAAACGAAATGAATTGCTTCCCTAGTTGCAAAACGTTTTGATAAACGAAGTGGACGAGAGACATGCTTCACTTTTCTGGTAAAAGCAAACAACCGGACGATTGTTTCAGTCAAATAAATAGGAAATATAGTTCCTGAAGGGATGAAACAAAAAAGCAAATTTTTCAACTGAAAGCAAGGAGCAACATCAAAACTTAAAACGAACAGAAATTATCCCATAAATGAGGCTGTCTTCCCCCTCCATAACCAGTCGCTTGTTATGATAAAGTTTATTAGTACTTTAAAGCAGCTTCTTATTCTAAGTCAAGGACCCTTGAGTTTCAACAGTCGTTCTTAAAGAAATAGTATAAAAAGTCAAGCTCTAGCGTGAAGGGTGTGGAGCTTAGGAGTAGAGAGCCCCCCTCATATACGGAATAATTTCTCTTCTTTTCGAATTTCAATGTTTCTCCTTACTTCCAGTTGAAAAAAAACTTGTTATTTCTATTTAATTTCTGATCTTATTTTTTATTCCTAAATTTGTGACGCCAGGTATAGGAAAAGGTATATTAGCACTTAAAATTTCTGAAAACTATGCTTCTGGTAATAATTACCAACTCCTCCCACCACAAAATTTCCTGGTGAGGTTTATGATACCCCGCCTGGCCTCTTCCAACTCTTTGCCGGTAAGTATGTGAATGTAATATTTAATCATACATAGAAAAAGATTGTCTTTAATGAAAGGGGTACAATTACCCCCCCCCCCACCCAACATCAATACTGAGGGTGTAGACCAAAAATATTTCTAAAATCAGGAGGGATTAGATATTAATTTCTACTCCCCCCCCCCATAAAAAAAAATCTTGGAAAATTATCTTAGGACTCAATTACAGTTAAAAAATTTAGGAATTAACAATCGAACTTTGAGGCATCTCCCCCCTCCTCCCCCATTGCCCTCGATCTATTTCCCCTCGTTCATTATAGCTGATGCGTTCTTACACATCATTGTATAGAACATTATTAAAATAGTAGACAATCAGTTTAATTAAATAAAGTTTTAATACACATTTTAGACATATTTATGCAACGAGAAGAAAGATATCACCCCGCAGCACCCTTGTTTAGGCATAGTCTAAATTAAGCGAGATGAGAGATTAATTCCTACACCTCCCCTACCCCTACTAATCTGGAAGCTCACCAAGAGTTAGTCAATTTGGGTCTTGAAATGCGGAGTTTTAGTCATCAGGCATTCTCCCGCTTACACAATGAAAAACAAGCAACAAGAAACAATAAAACACTGCTAACGTAGCAGCATCAATAGTAGAAATAGTAGGAGCCAGTGTCTTCCTAACATCTCCTTTAAAAACTGTACAAATTTAATGGCTGAATCTTATCATGGATTCACTTGCGTCACTAGCCCTTGCTACAGAAGCACCACTTACTTGAGCGTCGCCCATATGACCGTAAAAAACCAATACTATCAAGAGGTATTTTGAGAAATATTATTGGACAGGCTATTTACCAGGTTACAGTTATTTTCATTCTCATGTTCGCTGGACAGAAGATATTAGGCCTAGAGGATGGATATGTAACTGACCCGAAAAAAATACATATTCATGTTTTTATATGTTCCTTCAGTTAATTGTTTTGTGAATTTAAAAATACTCTGTTTTATAAATTATTGTAAAATATAAAATCAATTTTCAGTACTGAACTAGCGCTTCTCAAGGCAAGACATCTCTTTTGCTTCTTGATAGTTCTCAACTGCGAAATTAAAATTCTGCCATGTCAAAAATCAGTATCAATATTAAAATAAATATAAATTATATAAATTAAAGAAATTATATTAGATTATAATTCTCCTAATGTATGGGATAGCCAAAAACGCTGCCTTTAGCTAATAAACATTTAAAATAGATATTTGATATAGGAGTTATACATAACTTTTCTCTCTGAAAGGCATGAAAGTTATCTTGTTATTACTTAAACTTTCGGCCTACAGAAGTTATGTCATGGTTGGACAAAAACTGTTGAGTGAAAAATTTTAGTCATTTAAAGGTGATTTATGAATGGTGGCTCTTATATAAGTGGAGCTCGATTTTGTTTTCCGAATAAAATTTGTTCCGTAAGATTGTATAATGTAACATAAAGTCTTCTGTTATGCTACTGGGCAAGGTCTTATGGCACTATGTGAAAACACTATTGCATTGATCAAGGAGAGAGAAATGATTAAGAAAGGCATGACATTTTTTTATTTATTGATATAAGAAAAATATAACCACGACGCGACTGTGGTTATATGGAAAAAAAAGAAGCAAAATTCCATAATTTCGGGATAGGATCTTACAACCTCTGCAATAAGAGTCTCCGATATGATGAATCTAATTATGTTTTTCAGTAAGATCATCTGTCTTTTTGAAAATGTTTACCCCCTTTTTCCAAAATCAGGCAATCTTTCTCATGCTGGCAGCTTTTGATGGGTAATATTAAAGTTAATGAATGTTATACATTTCGAATGAGCATAAAATCTAATCTTTATATGGTATTAGATGTTATCAAAATTTATTTTTCAGAGTTTCGGTTACTATTGGCTCGAGTCACATCTTACTTACAATTCTTTGCAAAGAAATATTTAAAAATTTGATTCAAATGGTCTTACTGAGTGACTGAATGAAAAAACATTTAACGATATACTTCACAAAGCAACGAATAAATTGCTTCAGTGCTTCAATCGAAGTGTAGCTTTGGAAAGCTCCCTTTTCTAATTTGTCTTCAGAAACACTGTACTCGTTTCTTAAAATTTAATTCGTAATTGGATAAGCCCTTTTGTTTGCTTATAGTAATGTTTTAGCATTAGTTATGGCTAATGTATATAAACTATTCTTTTGTACCACGAGAAAATTTAGTCACAGACCATTTACAAGAAGAAGCAGCAGAATACAAGCCTGGACCTGGTTGAAAGGACTCAAAAATAAAACTGGAAATAATGTTAAAATTGACAGAAGGGACTTGGTAAAAGAAAGCTGGTACGGTTTGATTAGTGCTTTCAGACATTGAATACCACAATACATGTGACTGCATTTTTTGTAATTTTTCTCAATATCATAAGCGACAACAGCTGCTTAGCTCAGCTACTCAACAGCTGCGTCATAGGATCCTTTTTGAGTGTAAATAAAAGATTCCACACTGGTTCTGCCTAAGTAAAGAGCAATGTGGCTGCCACATATTTTCATTTATTATCTTCTTTTTGTCACACCACTTTGTATTAGGATGGCCGTAAAAACTCTGGTGAGGGCTCATTTGATTGGAAATTGAAAATTCTAGTACTGTTTTTAAGAGTCAAAAGTGATTGGATGGCAACCCATCCCTGTAGAAACTAGCAGAGTGAAGTGCAAATGAAGACTCTAGAAGCCAAAGAGCACGTAAGCCCTATTTCTGTAGTGGTAATTCCTGTTTGTCTTAAGTTTCACTTGACCATTCATTTTGTTTTTGTCATTTTGGGCTCTCGTTTATTCATTAGGGACCTCTGTACGTATTAAATTTGTACTATTGTGTGACTTTTTTTCTGCTGGTCTGCACGTGCTATGTTGCTCTCTACTGTTCTTCGAAAACTTTCCCTATAGGAAAAAAACATTTAGAATTAATTTTACAAAAGGGAGTCAAAAATGCACAAAATGTCAGCAACATTACAGGAAATATAACTAAAATTGTTACTTTTGAGAATCCTAAGAAGTATCACAAAAAAATTTGCAGAATCGAGCTGAGGCTAAAAGAAAATTTGACGAGATTCACAGCACACAAAAAAGCATAGGCCTACCCATATGCAAGAAAGTTGTGTCTAAAATTTTAAAAACGGAGCCAATAATGCAGGAATGTTTATTGAGAATTTCAAGATACCTGTCATGGAGCCAAGGCTGCCAAAAAAGTAGTAAGGATTCCCAGAAAAAAAAGCACAAAGCATATAAAACAGTTCTGCATAAAATTTTAATAATAAAACCGAGAATGCAGGAATTACCACCGGTATTCCTGTAAAATGTCGCCGAAATGCACAAAAGATTGCATCTACTTTGACATAATCCCTCTAAAATATTTGTGTTTTGAGATTGCTTGTAAATTCTGTCTGATTTTAATAACTTAGACACCCCCACCCCAATACAAAAATGTATTATAATGTCCATAATAGTTACACAGAATTAATTTGGATGGGCTATACTCAATAAGAATGCCAAGTATTATTTTTTTAGTTGGTTAGACAGTTAACGCCATCTAAATTTCTGATAAAATCATAAAACGATTCACTTCTTAGTTGACAATAATCCAGTTTAGAGTTAACATGTGGACTGATTCCTATAGTCTTCTTTTTCACCTGATTATTGCCTACACATATCTGCACAGAGGTTGGGAGAAAGAAACTCCTCGTTTATTTTTAGTCCAAAAATATTCATCGAAAATGTCCAAAAACATTCCTCAAAAATGAAAAATGCTTATCTAAAAACATACGTCACATTTTCTTGAGTGAACTTAAGATAGGAAGAGTATTCTTACCATAGAAAAATAATAGCCAGCCTTAAAATCATCAATAACGCTTAATTATCTTCAATTCATGTAGTTTTCACTTCTATTCATGCAAATTTGTCGAGCCATGCAAAAGTTTCAAGAATTGACCTAGGCTCCGACAGGAGTATAGTCTATTTATAGGTTAAATTCGAACACGTATCATAGTTTCATGGGCTTAGCAATGAGAATGGAAGTAGTATACCCGTAGAAATATATTTATCTACCTTTTATGAAAAATTCTCAAAAGTGCGTTAGAAGCAAAATTTGACAAAAAATGGTGAGTATCACAAAGAAATGACAAATATTTTTTTTATGATACGAGAAGATTTCCAACTCTTTTATGCAGTTTTTCTATAAAATTTTAGAGAAAAAAAAAAATTATAATGAACTTAGGTTCTGACAGGAGTCAAATCTTTTTTGACGTTACATAACTGTATGTATCCATTCACAAAATCTGGTCAAAGACCCTCCCCTCTTAGAATAAAAATAGACATCAATGATCTAAATTTTTTTTCAACCACATTTTAAAGAAAAAGATTTACTTTCTAGACCATATGTTTGCAACCTCAGATCCATTTTGTGTTTAATGGTTACAAATCTTGGGATTGTATGACAATTCCTGCAATTTTAGCTCCAACGTAGGCTATGTAGTGCCGAGTAAAAAATCCGTAACCTCGACAACATTGGGCCATTTTTGGGGTAGTTTTCCTTCCAAAAAGCTTAGTCCAAAGTTTTCGTTCTCAGCTACAAACTGTAGTATCTAATCCTCAAAAAAAAAAACAAAAAAAAACAATAATAACATTGGTGATACAATCAGGTTAAATTTTGTGCAATCTTAGCAGTAGAAAGGCCCCTATTGATCCGAGCGGGAGTCCAAATATGGGCATAGAGTCCCTAGAGAGAACACGTGGTTAATCGGTCAATGACCAAGTCTGACAGGTGATGTCAAGGTTGATTGATTTGTCACGAAAGGGGAATTAATTTATTGTTTCCAAGGAGAATTGTCTCCGGGACGAAGTTTATTAATATCTTTGGAGTTCGACCAGGAGCATTGTTTCCGGAATTATTGATTCACGAAATGGGAATTAATTTATTTTTTCCAAGGAGAATTGTCTCCGGGACGAAGTTTATTAATATCTTTGGAGTTCGACCAGGAGAATTGTTTTCCGGAATTATTGATTCACGAAAGGGGAATTAATTTATTGTTTTCAAGGAGAATTGTCTTCGGGACGAAGTTTATTAATATCTTTGGAGTTCGACCAGGAGAATTGTTTCCGGCGAATGTTTTGATCTTAGAGATGAAGAAATTAACACGGGAAACGGTTTCCCGGTAATTTAAAATGTAACAGTGCAGGGATGCCAAAAACAAAAGGAACACGCTGAAATTACGTTTAGGGGTTATTTGAGTGAAACCGTTTTAGACATTTTAGGGAATTATTTCGGTAAAACAGTTAGAGGCATTTTAAAATATGATTTTAGAAGAGGTTTTAGAAGAGGATTTGAGGGTGAAACTCTGTGGTCATTATAATACACAAGTTCCATTTGAACAGTGTCTTGAGGTCTCCTACCCCAACCCCAAAGGGCTCCGATCCCCCAAACCCAACCCCAAAGGAAGCCCCCCCCCCCAAAGGTCCCCCGGGCTCCCCAAGGGCCCTCCGGGCCCCCCAAAGGGCCTCCGGCGTCCCAAAGGACCCAGAGCCCTCATTTTTAATACTTTTTTAAGGCTTTATTATATCTTGTCAGAACAAGTTATTTTCTTAATGTCCATTCTAAACCCATTTTACAAGTTGGAATGGGTGAGACCGTTTTAGACATTATAGGGAATTATTTCGGCGAAACAGTTAGAGACATTTTAAAAAATGATTTTAGAAGATGTTTTAGAAGAGGATTTGAGGGTGAAACTCTGTGGTCGTTATAATACACAAGTTCCATTTGAACAGTGTCGTGAGGTCCCCTACCCCAACCCCGAAGGCCCCCCATCCCCCTAATGCCCCTTGAGCCCCCAAAGACCACCGGGACCACTCCCCCCCCCATTTTTTTAAAATAATTTTTGAATTTTTTTAACATGGTATTTTTTTCAACTTTTTTATGTATCTTAAAGTGACATGAAATATGCTTACGGCTCTACCAATCGTACTCTGTGCTTGTTCATAGACACGACGCGACTTTCCCATTGGTACTCTATGGCAGGTTATCGACACTACCTAGTTTAATGCGTGCATTAAATCAGTATTTTTTACGCAGTGGAAGGATAAACACACAATTTATATCTGTACAAAAGTGAAGATGAAATATTCGACGAAAGTATGTGCACATGAAAAAATCATCGTCGTGTTGAATGCTGACAAGGAGAAATACCTGAACTATGAAACGAGTACAAGTGGTTACACTATTGGAAATGTATGCGTGCGTTGTCATGACAGCGAGAAATTAGATATCTTTGGAGTACCCAAGAATTTCAATCGTGTAAACGGTGGAAATGCGAGAGTAACATTACCAGAGAAATTAGTGCTCAAAGAGAATGCAAACTTAAAATAATTGTCGATGATCGGGGACAACTCCTTGCTACTGTTGCCGGTAACACATTACCTGTTGATACATCCTATCATCATCTTTCCGGTATTAGCATTTTAAAGAGGACAAGAAGAAGACAAGCATACTCCTGCACTAATGTCATTAATCATATCTTGTCAATATGCCAAAACTGCTATCTATGTAAAAATAATGTGACAATAGACAGTGAAATCGCAGGCAGAATAAAAAGGACATTAGCAGACAATATCATCAATGAATATAAAGATGAATTGACGGAAATTCAAGCACAAGTGTACTAATAATGTATAATAATGTATTTAACGTATTTTTATATTAATATTCTACATGTAGTTATTTCATTAAAAATATCTTATGCATTATTTTGCTAAGTGTTCATTATTTTTAGGGTATGCTAGAACGTCAAACGTTCAGAATATCTATTAAAAAGGTCAAAGATGTAAGAAAAAGAATTTTTAGAGATAAAGATACTACTAGCAGGCTCAATTTGTCATAGAAGATAGAAAAGTTCAAGATCTCTTCTGAATTTTACCAAAGAACACAATTCATTTCTAATTTCACCAGAGAAAATAAAAAGCTTCCACTTCAGTTTTAAGTTCACCAAGACATAAAAATTTAAAGTTCACTTCTAAATTTTTCCGTAGAAGATAGGAAAAGTTATACTATGATTGTGATTATTTTCCATGAAGATAAAAAGTTTCACTTTAATTCTAAATTTTCTTAAATTCAATTCCGACCTTTCTCAAAAATTTAAAGTTCTGTTCCAAATATTTTCCCGGAAGAAGAAAAGTTCAACTTCGATTCTGAATTTTCTCAATGAAAATGAAATAAGTTATTGATCATTTCTATTTTCCCAAAATAATATAAAAATTTTCCACTTCAGTTCAGATTTTTCTCAAACAGATGAAAAAATTTAAAGTTATGTTCCAAATATTTTCCCGGAAGAAGAAAAGTCCCAAGATATAAAAAATTTAAATTTCACTTCTAAATTTTTCCGTAGAAGATAGGAAAAGTTATACTATGATTGTGATTATTTTCCATGAAGATAAAAAGTTTCACTTTAATTCTAAATTTTCTTAAATCTTAAAATGACATGAAATATGCTTACGGCTCTACCAATCGTACTCTTTGCTTGTTCATAGACACGACGCGGCTTTCCCACTGGTACTCTATGGCAGGTTATCGACACTACCTAGTTTATTGCATGCATTAATTCAATATTTTTTACGCATTGGAAGGATAAACAAACAAATCATATCTGTAAAAAGTGAAGATGAATTATTCGACGAAAGTGTGTGCACATGATAAAATCATCCTCGTGTTGAATGCTGACAAGGAGAAATACCTGAACTATGAAACGAGTGAAAGCGGTAACACTATTGGAAATGTATGCATGCGTTGTCATGACAGCGAGAAGTTAGATTCCTTTGGAGTACCCAAGAATTTCCATCATGCAAACGGTGGATATGCGAGAGTAAACATTACCAGAGAAATTAGTACTCAAAGAGAATGCCAACATAAAAATAATAGTTGATGAAGAGGGACAACTTCTAGCTAATGGTTCTGGTAGCATGTTAGTCGTTGATAGATCTTATCGCTATCTTTCCAGTGTTAGCATTCGAATGAAAGCTAAGGGAAAAAGAAGACAAGCATACAGCTGCACCAACATCATAAATAATATCTTGCCAATGTGTCAAAACTGCTATCTATGAAAAATAATGTGACAATAGACAGTGAAATCGCAGGCAGAATAAAAAGGACATTAGCAGACAATATCATCAATGAATATAAAGATGAATTGACGGAAAGTGAAGCGCAAGTGTACTAATAATGTATAATAATGTAATTAACATATTTTTATATTAATATTCTACTTGTCGTTATTTCATTAAAAATATCTTATGCATTATTTTGTTAAGTGTTCATTATTTTTAGGGTATACTAGAACGTCAAACGTTTAGAATATCTATTAAAAAGGTCAGAGATGTAAGAAAAAGAATTTTAGAGATAATGACACTACTAGCAGGCTCAATTTTTCATAGAAGATAGAAAAGTTCAAGTTCTCTTCTGAATTTTACCAAAGAACACAATTCAATTCTAATTTCACCAGAGAAAATAAAAAGCTTCCGCTTCAGTTTTAAGTTCACCAAGACATAAAAAATTTAAAGTTCACTTCTAAATTTTTCCGTAGAAGATAGAAAAAGTTTTAATATGATTTTGATTATTTTCTATGAAGATAAAAAGTTTCACTTTAATTCTAAATTTTCTTAAATTCAATTCCAACCTTTCTCAAAGAGTCAAATTTAAAGTTCTGTTCCAAATATTTCCCCGGAAGAAAAAAAGTTCAACTTCGATTCTGAATTTTCCCAATGAAAATTAAATAAGTCATTGATCAATTCTATTTTCCCAAAATAATATAAAATTTTCAACTTCAATTCAGATTTTTCTCAAAGAGATGAAAAATTTAAAATACTGTTCCAAATTTTTCATAGAAGATAGAAATAGTTCAAGTTCTCTTCTGAATTTTACCAACGAACATAATTCAATTCTAATTTCTCAAGAGAAAATAAAAAGCTTCCACTTCACTTTTAAGTTCACCAAGACATAAAAATTTAAAGTTCACTTCTAAATTTTTCCATAGAAGATAGAAAAAGTTATACTATGATTGTGATTATTTTCCATGAAGATAAAAAGTTTCACTTTAATTCTAAATTTTCTTCAATTCAGTTCCGACTTTTCTCAAAGAGATGAAAAAATTTTAAGTTCTGTTCCAAATATTTTCCTGGAAGAAGAAAAGTTCAACTTCGATTCTGAATTTTCTCAATGAAAATGAAATATGTTATTGATCAATTATATTTCATCAAAATAATATAAAAAGTTTCCACTTCAGTTCAGATTTTTCTCAAAGAGATGAAAAAATTTTAAATACTGTTCCAAATTTTTCTTAGAAGATAGAAAAGTTCAAGTTCTCTTCTGAATTTTAGCAAAGAACATAATTCAATTCTAATTTCTCCAGAGAAAATAAAAAACTTCCACTTCAGTTTTAAGTTCACCAAGGCATAAAAATTTAAAGTTCACTTCCAAATTTTTCATAGAAGATAGAAAAGTTCAAGTTCTCTTCTGAATTTTACCAAAGAACACAATTCAATTCTAATTTCTCCAGAGAAAATAAAAAGCTTCCACATATTATTTTCCATGAAGATAAAAAGTTTAACTTTAATTCTAAATTTTCTTAAATTCAGGTCCGACTTTTCTCAAAGAGATGAAAAATTTAAAGTTCTGTTCCAAATATTTTCCCGGAAGAAGAAAAGTTCAACTTCGATTCTGAATTTTCTCAATGAAAATGAAATAAGTTATTGATCAATTCTTGAAAAAATTTAAAGTTCTGTTCCAAATTTTTCATAGAAGATAGGAAAAGTTATACTTTGATTGTGAATATTCTTCACAAAGATATGGAGCTCCACTTTAATTCTGAATTTTCTCGATGAAGTGTAAAATGTACAAGTTCTCTTCTGAATTTTCATAGAGAAGAGAAATAAAGTTAGCTCAATTCTGAAATTTACCAATGAAAATAAAACAGCTTCCATTTCAGTTCCTAATTTCTCAAAGACATAAAAAATTTAAAGTTAATTTCTAAATTTTTTCATAGAAGATAGGAATGGATATACTATGATTGTGAATATTTTCCATGAAGATAAAAAGTTTCACTTTATTTCTAATTTATCTGAAATTCAGTTCATTCATCTAACCATCAAAAACAATAGGTTAGGTCCACGGACCAGGATCCCCACCCCAGGGGCCACAGGCCGAAGGCGGCACAGTCGGGGTCTCCATCCCCAGGATAGGTTAGGTTACCTAACATTTCTAGGGTTCGCAGGTTAGGTTAGGTTAAGTTGCCTTAACCTAACCAGGTTAGGTTAGGTTACCTAACCTAATTAGGGTTAGCAGGCTAGGTTAGGTTAGGTTCGGTTAAGTGGCCGGCCACTTAATCGAACCTAACCTAACCTGCTAACCCTTATTAGGTTAGGTAGGTTAGGCTAGATCAAGTTAGGTTAGGTTAAGTTAGGTTAGGTTAGGTCAACCTACGTACGCGCGCGTACGTAGGCTAACCTAACCTAACCTAACTTAACCTAACCTAACCTTTTGGAACAGAACTTTAAATTTTTTCATCTCTTTGGGACAGTATTTTAAATTTTTCATCTCTTTGAGAAAAATCTGAATTGAAGTGGAAAATTTCATATTATTTTGGGAAAATAGAATTGATCAATAACTTATTTCATTTTCATTGAGAAAATTCAGAATCGAAGTTGGACTTTTCTTCTTCCAGGAAAATATTTGGAATCTTCTTCCGGGAAAATATTTGGAACAGAACTTTAAATTTTTTCATGTCTTTGGGAAAGGTCGGAATTGAATTAAAGAAAATTTAGAATTAAAGTGTAACTGTTTATCTTCATAGAAAATAATCACAATCATAGTATAACTTTTCTTATCTTCTATGGAAAAATTTAGAACTGAACTTTAAATTTTTTATGTCTTGGTGAACTTAAAACTGAAGTGGAAGCTTTTTAATTTCTCTGGAGAAATTAGAATTGAATTTTGTTCTTTGGTAAAATTCAGAAGAGAACTTGAACTTTTCTATCTTCTCTGAAAAATTTGGAATTGTATTTTAAATTTTTTCATCTCTTTGAGAAAAATCTGAACTGAAGTAGAAACTTTTTATATTATTTTGGGGAAATAGAATTGATCAATAACTTATTTCATTTTCATTGAGAAAATTCAGAATCAAACTGAACTTTTCTTCTTTCGTTAAAATATTTGGAACAGAACTTTAAATTTTTTCATCTCTTTGAGAAAAGTCGGAAGTGAATTTAAGATAATTTAGAATTAAAGCGAAACTTTTCATCTTCATAGAAAATAATCACAATCATAGCATAACTTTTCTTATCTTCTATGGAAAAGTTTAGAAGTGAACTTTAATTTTTTTTTGTCTTGGTGAACTTAAAACTGAAGTGGAAGCTTTTTATTTTCTCTGGAGAAATTAGAATTGAATTATGTTCTTTGCCAAAATCCAGAAGAGAACTTAAACTTTTCTATCTTCTAAGAAAAATTTGGAACAGTATTTAACTGTTTTTCATTTCTTTGAGAAAAATCTGAACCGAAGTGGAAACTTTTTATATTATTTTGATGAAATAGAATTGATCAATAACATATTTCATTTTCATTGAGAAAATTCAGAATCGAAGTTGAACTTTTCTTCTTCCGGGAAAATATTTGGAACAGAACTTAAAATTTTTTCATCTCTTTGAGAAAAGTCGGAACTGAATTTAAGAAAATTTAGAATTAAAGTGAAACTTTTTATCTTCATGGAAAATAATCACAATCATAGTATAACTTTTTCTATCTTGTATGGAAAAATTTAGAAGTGAACTTTCAATTTTTATGTCTTGGTGAACTTAAAAGTGAAGTGGAAGCTTTTTATTTTCTCTTGAGAAATTAGAATTGAATTATGTTCGTTGGTAAAATTCAGAAGAGAACTTGAACGTTTCTATCTTCTATGAAAAATTTGGAACCGTATTTTAAATTTTTCATCTCTTTGAGAAAAATCTGAATTGAAGTTGAAAATTTTATATTATTTTGGGGATATATAATAGATCAATGACTTATTTAATTTTCATTGAGAAAATTCAGAAACGAATTTGAATTTTTTTTCTTCCGCGAAACTATTTAAAACATAACTTTAAATTTGACTCTGTGAGACAGGTCGGAATTGAATTTAAGAAAATTTTGAATTAAAGTGAAACTTTTTATCTTCATGGAAAATAATCACAATCATAGTATAACTTTTCTTATCTTCTAGGGAAAAATTTAGAAGTGAACTTTAAATTTTTATGTCTTGGTGAACTTAAAACTAAAGTGGAAGATTTTTATTTTCTCTTGTGAAATTAGAAATGAATTGTGTTCTTTTTTAAAATTCATAAGAGATCTTGAACTTTTCTATCTCCTATGAAAAATTGAGCCTGCTAGTAGTATCTTTATCTCTAAAAATTCTTTTTCTTACATCTCTGACCTTTTTAATAGATATTCTGAACGTTTGACGTTCTAGCATACCCTAAAAATAATGAACACTTAACAAAATAATGCATAAGATATTTTTAATGAAATAACTACATGTAGAATATTAATATAAAATACGTTAAATACATTATTATACATTATTAGTACACTTGCGCTTCACTTTCCGTCAATTCATCTTTATATTCATTGATGTAATTGTCTGCTAATGTCCTTTTTATTCTGCCTGCGACTTCACTGTCTATTCTCACACTGTGTTTACATAGGTAACAGTTCTGGCATATAGACATGATATGATTAATGACATTATTGCAGGAGTATACTTGTCTTCTTCTTGTTCTATTTAAAATGCTAATACCAGAAAGATGATGATAGGATTTATTAACAGGTAATGTGTTACCAGCAACAGTAGCAAGGAGTTGTCCCCGATCATTGACAATTATTTTATGTTTGCATTCTCTTTGAGTACTAATTTCTCTGGTAATGTTACCCTCACATATCCACCGTTTACACGATTGAAATTCTTGGGTACTCCAAAGAAATCTAACTTCTCGCTGTCATGACAACGCATGCAAACATTTCCAATAGTGTTACCACTTGCACTCGTTTCATAGTTCAGGTATTTCTCCTTGTCAGCATTCAACACGACGATGATTTTTTCATGTGCACATACTTTCGTCGAATAATTCATCTTCACTTTTTTACAGATATGAATTGTGTGTTTATCCTTCCACTGCGTAAAAAATACTGATTTAATGCACGCAATAAACTAGGTAGTGTCGATAACCTGCCATAGAGTACCAGTGGGAAAGCTGCGTCGTGTCTATGAACAAGCACAGAGTATGATTGGTAGAGCCGTAAGCATATTTCATGTCATTTTAAGATACTTAAAAAGGTTAAAAAAATACCATGTAAAAAAAATTCAAAAATTATTTTAAAAAAAGGGGGGGGCGAGGTCCCGGTGGTCTTTGGGGGCCCGAGGGGCATTAGGGGGACCTGGGGCCTTTGGGGTTGGGGTAGGAGACCTCACGACACTGTTCAAATGGAACTGGTGTATTATAACGACCACAGAGTTTCACCGTCAAATCCTCTTCTAAAACATCTTCTAAAATCATCTTTTAAAATGGCTCTAACTGTTTCGCCGAAATAATTCCCTAACATGTCTAAAATGATTTCGCCCATTTCAACTTGTAAAATGGGTTTAGGATGTACATTAAGAAAATACCTTGTTCTGAAAAGATATAATAAAGCCTTAAAAAGTATTAAAAATGGGGGCTCTGGGGCCTTTGGGACGCGGGGGGCCCGGAGGGCCCTTTGGGAGCCCGGGGACCTTTGGGGGCGGGAACTTCCCTTGGGGTTGGGGAAGGGGGATCGGAGCCCTTTGGGGTTGGGGTAGGGGACCTCAAGACACTGTTCAAATGGAACTTGTGTATTATAATGACCACAGAGTTTCACCCTCAGATCCTCTTCTAAAACCTCTTCTAAAATCATCTTTTAAAATGCCTTTAACGGTTTCGCCGAAATAATTCCCTAAAATGTCTAAAACGGTTTTGCTCAAATAACCCCTAAACGTAATTTCAGCGTGTTCCTTTTGTTTTTGGCATCCCTGCGCTGTCACATTTGAAATTACTGGGAAACCCTTTCCCGTGTTAATTTCTTCATCTCTAAGATCAAAACATTCGCCGGAAACAATTCTCCTGGTCGAACTCCAAAGATATTAATAAACTTCGTCCCGAAGACAATTCTCCTTGGAAACAATAAATTAATTCCCCTTTCGTGAATCAATAATTCCGGAAACAATTCTCCTGGTCGAACTCCAAAGATATTAATAAACTTCGTCCCGGAGACAATTCTTCTTGGAAACAATAAATTAATTCCCCTTTCGTGAATCAATAATTCTGGAAACAATTCTCCTGGTCGAACTCCAAAGATAATAATAAACTTCGTCCCGGAGACAATTCTCCTTGGAAACAATAAATTAATTCCCCTTTCGTGACAAATCAATCAACCTTGACATCACCTGTCAGACTTGGTCATTGACCGATTAACCACGTGTTCTCCCTAGGGACTCTATGCCCATATTTGGACTCCCGCTCGGATCAATAGGGGCCTTTCTACTCTTAGCCACATTTTGCACTTTCATTTTGTTCATATTTGTTCCAAAAGGAATGTTGTACAGCGCATTTATTGTTAGCATTACCTTTAAGAAGTTTTTAATCCATCCCTTTTGTGTCTTTTTTACTTTTATTACTATACGAGGAATTTCATATCTTTTTTGCAAGAAACGTCTCTTGAAGGCTGCTGTAAAATTAATATACTCTAGTAGAAGCTCTAACGGTATGTATATTTTCTTCGAAACATTCTACAAGGAAAACACAATTCCTGATAATGCCTTATAGCGAAAAGCGGAACTAGCAGATATGAAATTCGTCGAATTTGGATGAATTTTTTTTTCTAAAATGAACACAAAGAACTATGTTTAGAGTAAAAATAAGTAGATATTATCCTTTTATGAAGTCTTTCCCCTTCACCACCTCCCGGCAATTTACTATAAAGTTTTACTTGTGCTTTACAACATTTTCGAGTGCAACAAATACAGTCGAGGGGTAACATCAAGTGTTTTATTTTAGTGTTTTAATTTTTTAAATAAGCATGAATATACAATAACCCACCTAAATATTAGCAGTTGCATAACTACACAATAATTTACATTTTGACACATTTTTGCTAATATTTACACAATAATTTACATTTTTTTATGAAGCTTCGAATAAATTTACGCAGTTAAAACAGTTAAACAAAGCTTAATTTTTTTTTCTGTTTTCCGTTTATTTTGTATGGACAAAATACACCTACAGACCTGAACGCGTCATCGCGCGCCTTATGGCTATTAAAACTTCAGTCCAGTATACTGTTTTTTTGCTAAAAATTGGAGAAAAAGACTCAATTTGTCGTTATCAGTATAGGTACTTCACGGCGATAATATACTTTCTCACACAATCATCTTCATCATGCAGTTTTGTAGCCAAAACGGCACCTTGAAAACTCCTTCCGCCTAAGGTATAACTGGATTTCGCCCCTTGTGGTTTTTTAGCTACTTTTTTATCTATGTAAGTTAAAGAAAAACTAAAAAGGATATCCTAATCGGACTTTGGATGCTATTAGAGAATCAACATCAGGGCGTTATCATGGGTAAAAATCGAGCAATTCTGTGAGTGGCTTGGGGGCTGGACAAGACGAAAGGGAAAGTGCATTTCAGCATTCCAGGTCAGGGAGGTACTTTGAGTAGTAGAATTTCTAGTAGTTTTTTTTGTCTTTTATAAACAAAAAATTTTTAAAGCATGATTTTGGGAACTTCACAGTTAGCAGCTTTTTAACATCTTTCTATCATACAGTCAGGGAATTTGGACTTGGTTTTTATTACAATGACATTTTCTATTTGGTCAGACTAATTATAAACGGGTAACACAAAATAAAAACCAAAACCTAAACTCTTCCTTCCTTAGGCAAAAACTGGTAATGGAGCCCATTTCATAATTTCGATAAACGAACATCACTTTTGATAATTTGCAGTAATTCGAAACAGAAAAAAGCCATTTTTCTTCTTTTCCCTTTTCTCCCTTTTATAGGTTTCTCCCTTTTCTTTCTCCTGCTCATTTTCCTTGCCTGAAATCTTTGTATCTCATGTATAGATTCAAAACTAGTTCTTTTTCATAATCAGATGGTAGAAAACGAGTCTAAATATACTTCAAAAAATTTTCAACTAATAGAAATAAAAAAAAATGTTCGGCCTGTCAAAAGTTAGAATAGACAGATAAAAAAAAGAAAGAATATGTTATGCTCCATTAAAATTGATAGAAAAAAGATGTCCAACCTGTTTGTGTAGGCCAATAATTGTACAAAAGTATACGTCACTCGCGAGATGCCGACGTCTCTTTGAAGTGAAAGATGGTCAAATGCTGTCAACACTTCATCGATCAAATACGGAGTCCAGCAAACAATAAAAATCACAACAACTGTCACAAGCATTTTGATGAGCTAAAAGAAAAATTATATATGTCATCAATTTAGCCCAAGAAGAGAAAACCTCCAAGTCTTACGTGAAAAAAGAAAAAATAACATGATTAAACCTTCAATAGTGGCTCAAACAAGTTTTTAGCATTTGATAGGCTGAAGTTAAACTTCAAAAATGAAATAAGTTTTTCATATATACAATTGAGAATAAATTTTCTTTTAAAAACACTGCTTTCAGTTTTTTGTTTTGACTAGATAGTAATGAGCCTAAAACCTACTGCGTCATTGGCGCCTTACTGAAAACTATATGAGTCTTGAACAGTCTTGGAAAGTATAAACAAAATCAAATTCAATATTAGATATATAATGTTAGATATATATATATATATAAATAATATAAATAAATATTAGATATGTATAATTGTTGAAAGATCCATCAGTTCAAGATGTTTTTTTCACTGTAATTTTTATTTTCATTTTAAATGCTGTAAGAACTGGAAAAGAATAAATTTGTAATATACGAGTAATTCGTTTTCAGTGAAGCGCCAATGACGCAGAAGGCTTTAGGTTTTTACAGTTAAAGAAGGAGGCAGTATCCAAATTTTGTTTGTAGTGAAACTTTATTTGTCTTGACCAATCTTGGAAAGAACTAATAAATTAAACTGAATATTTGATGTATAATGATATTAATTGCTGAAAGCTCATCAGTTCCAAATTTTACTGTAATTTTAATATTTATCTTCAATATTAAGCACAAAAGAAAACATTTGTAATATAATTTGTTTTCAGTAAATCGCCAATGACGCAGTAGCTTTTAGACTTCTGCAGTGAGGCGATACCCAAACTCTTGTTTGTAGTTATTCTTATTCGATTCAAACTTGATTTGCATATTCAATTTAAGTTTCACTTGTTTTAAGATTTATTTATTCATTTACATTAATATATACTGTATGTTTGTTCCCATTGATTCTTTATTTAATTTCTGTTCGTTTTAAGTTTCATTTATACTTTAATAGCAAACTATTTTTTTCGTTTTAAGCTTGATTTTCATATTCAATCCAAGCATTACTCGCTTTAAGACTATTTATTCATTTATATGATTACTTGTTGTGGGTTTTTTGCTATGATTGTTTATTTAATTTCTGTTCGTTTTGGGTTCCATTTATTCTTTAATGGTAATTTCTGGTCATTTCGAGTTTGAATTTTAACAGGTATTTGTATCTCCTGATCTTAAGTTTAAAATGACCTTTACTTTTCTTTGAAAAAGTTATTTTTCGGAAAGTTTTTTTAATTAATTTTTGTCCTTTTTTTATTGCAAAAAGTTTCAGGTTTTTATGGCATTGGGGGCTGCTTACTGTCCGATTATTCTTGACTTAAAAAATGTACTGTCCGATTATTCTTGACTTATCAAATGAGGCTTTTTTCAAAGTCTATACGATTACCTCTTTGATAAAAACCTTATATACGAACAATAGACATCTTGCATAAATTGTGGACAGCGCTTGACAGCAATGAATGGATTGAAAAATAGCAATTTTAATTAACGCGATCTTCCGTTAATTAAGTTAATTACATTACTTTAGATTACGTTAGGGGGGTTGCCCCCTCGCCCTTCCCCTGGATCCGCCACTGCCTTACACTCTCTGTTTCTTTCCTTGTTAGGGAGAAGAGCATATGCCTAATAGGTGTGTGTTAATACCAAAACATTCTAACTCTCATTGGGCCTTCAGGTATAGACAGAATTAGTTCAAAGGAAGGGGTAGGGAAAAAGGGCGTGGTGGGGTATTCGCCCTTCGATCAATTTTGACTCTTAAGAGCTGGACTAGAACTTCCAATTTCCAATCAAATGAGCCCTCTCGGAAGCTTATACGAGAATCCCTTCCGGCCCCCGGGCCCTGGGGGGTTTTATCGACGCCAGAGTTTTGTTGCTTAAGCTTTCAACTATTTTTAACAAAATGGTATTTTTAACTCTTGCATATAAAGCAGCTCTGGGGGGGGGGGGAGGAATAATAAAAAATTTTGAAGCTATATAAGATTTATTCATTCATTTATCTTTGCACCGGTTATCTTTATGTTTGTAAGATAGTTAATTTTAATTTATGTTCGTTCGGGGTTTTAAGCTTCTGCAGTAAGGTGCTACCCAAACTCTTGTTTGTAGCTCTTTTATTCGATTCAAACTACGTTTAATAAAATAGCTGTCTCAAAATTTTGACTGGTTGAGTTTGGGGAAAAGGTGTGCGTGAGAGGGGAGTTATTTGCCCTCAAATCACTTTCGACTGTTAAAAGGGTACTAGCCCTTTGAATTTCCAATCGAATGATCCTTCTTTGAAGTATCTACGACACCCCCTTCTATAAAAACCTTATGTGCCCCCAGGGTATAGCTTAAAACACTTGCCTTGAGGGTTGTGGGGGAGTGTCCTCCTCAAAAACATATTTTCTATCTGAAAATCAACTACGCGGAACAAAATGGCTATCTCAAAATTTTGATTGGATGTGTTTGGGGGAATAATGGGCGTGGGGGGGGGCGGATAGGTGCCCTCCAATCACTTTCGACCATTATAAAAGACACTATCCCTTTGAATTTCCAATCTAATGAGCCTGTTTTGAAGTTTTTTCGACAACACCTGCTATAAATACCTTATATGCCCCCAGGGCATAACTTAAAACCCTTGCCCTAAGGGTTGTGGGGGAGTGTCCTCCTCATAAACATATTTCCTATCTGGAAATCAACTGCGCTGAACCAAATGGCTATCTAAAAATTTTGATTGGATGTGTTTGGGGGAATGATGGGAGTGGGGGGGGGGGAAGGCTAGTTGCCCTCCAATCATATTCGACTATTTAAAAGGGCACTAGCCCTTTGAATTTCTAATCGAATAAGCCTTTTTTGAAGTTTCTACGACAACACCTTCTTTAAAAACCTTATATCCCCTAGGGCATAACCTATAACCCTTGCCCGGAGGGTTTTGGAGGATTGATCTCCTCAAAAAGAGATTTTCTTTATGGAAATCCACTACGCTGAACAAAATGGCTATCTCAAAACTTTGATTGGATGTGTTTGGGGGAATGATGAGCGTGGGGGAGGGGGGGCTAGTTACCCTAAAATCACTTTCTACTATTAAAAAGGGCACTAGCCATTTGAATTACCAATGGAATGAGCCTGTTTTGAAGTTTCTAAGACAACGCCTTCTATAAAAACCTTATATGCCCCCAGGGCATAACTTAAAACACTTGCCCTGAGGGTTGTGGGGGAGTTTCCTCCTCAAAAACATATTTTCTATCTGGAAATAAACTACACTTAACATAATGGCTATCTCAAATTTTGATTGGATCTGTTTGGGGGAATGATGGGCGTGGGGGGGGAGGCTAGTTGCCCTCCAATCGTTTTCGACTATTAAAAAGGGCACTAGAACTCTCGATTTCCAGTCGAAGAAACCCCCTTTGAAGTTTCTACGACGACCCCTTCCGTATGAAGTGCCTCTGGGAAAAAAATAATAACAAAACATTGGAGCCGTATGGCCTTTACTATAGGCAACGCTACAGCGTTGCCTCTGATTTTAAAATTCATATTAAGCAACTATCCTTTCTTTAAGAATCATAGAACTTGAATCAAGAGGTATCTAAGGTAAGCTTGTAGTACAACTACTACTACAGCTACTACTACTACTTCTGTTG